>NC_046166.1:40375555-40463055 GCF_011064425.1 Rattus rattus
ACACAAGTTTGAATCTGCAGAACCAGCTCCAGCTACTGATAACGTAAGGGAGACTCTAACACAAAGAACTCAAGAGTGCAACTGCCCAGACACATCTCACCCCAGTCTACAGACCTGGCCTCATGGGGGTCTGTCTTTAAGACAAGTTTATGATACTGCTTCTCAATTCCGAGCAGTGCCTGCATTCCTATCATTCCTGACTTTGTTTACTTTCTTGGAGAGATCAGCCCACTGACTGCATTCAAACCTGCCTGGTTTGGGCATTCTCGGTTTCCAAGCTTTGAAACTCATAAGACAGACTTTTGAGGCCACCATGTGGTCTTTGCAGAAATTTTGACAAGGAGATCCATTGCTCAGAGATCCTGAAATAAACCAATTTGAAAGGGTACAGATTGTTTACCTACCTAATAGCGCAGGCTTCCCGGAGTATCATCTCAGCCTTTATTGACTCACTTCTGAGGAAACACCCCACTGACCTGGTGCGACATTAAATAAAGCAATCGTGACTGATGGTGAGCCACGGGGTTGCATGGGTTAAAGGAGTTTGCCGCCCAACATGATAACCCAAGTTTAATCCCCAGAACCTACACAGCAGTAGAAAAGCACTGACTCCCCTAAGTCAGATCAAAGCTCTTCAGATATAGCATCTAGACAGGAAGGGGTAAAGTTAAATCACAATATAAAAGAGCAACTCAGCATGCGCGTGAGCTGGCAGGGATATTAAAAAATAAAATAAATCAAAGTGGGGGTTGGGGGGCAGAAAGAGGGGCAATTATAAGCTTTAAAAGACAGCATGTCACTCATAGTTGGATTCTGCCTGAACAAAAGCAGATCTAAAGATACATTGGGGTGTTAGGGTTTGAGCCCCAAGAAAGAGTGCTTGTTTAGTTCACGAGGCCTTCCGTTCAATTACTAGTCCTGAGAAAACTATATTGCATTAGAACAAATGAGAAAAGCTTGATTATGACTGGAGATTAGATGATATGAAATTATTACTAATATTTTTAGATGTGATGATGTAATCATGATTAGACATCATGCTCCCAGATTTGGGAGATGCATGCAGAAGTATTTAAGTATGAAACTTCATGATAGCTGGAATTTGCTTTCAAGTGGTTAAAAAACAACATCCAGGAAAGTGAATCAAATATACGCACACAGACAGATACGGCCATTATTAGATCTTGGTGAGGCAGGGGCTCCATGTGGCTTACTGGTCACGAAACTTGGTCTATGAGGCAAGTTCTAAGTTGTTTAGGGACTCTATTTTAACAAGGTTGTCCGACAGCTGTTGAGACATTTCACCCAAGTTGATTTCTGACCTCCAGGTGCACACATATGCATATCCACACAAAAATGCTCTCCCACGACATGTTTGTACACATGCGTACCCACCCTTATGGACAAAGTAACTGGTGTATGACAGCGCTTTGTGCGGTATTCGTCATTATATAAAAACGTGGCCAAGCAGTTCATTGCTCTTGGAGACGTTGAAAGCTATGGTCTCAGATCTTTGCATGGTGTGATTACCATGAATGCTTGAGAACACACCCATTCTACTTTTCACCCTGAAATTTGAAACCTTCGCTTCATTTTTTTTCTGCTTTCAAAATGTCTTGATTTGCAGAAGCTAGGAGAGGATCCTTGAGAATGGCGGGTGGTCTCCACAGCCAGGAAATGTGCTCACCCTTTTGACCTGAAGTGACGAATCTGCTTTGGAATAGCAGGCATTCGCTTCAGCCGGACCAAGAGTACTCTTTCGGTGGGAACCTGCAAGGATTGTTCAGATGATGGCCACACACTGATCCAGAAACTGGGACTCCGTTGCTGCAGGGCTCAGCAAACCAGCTCTGTTTATGAGGAAACCTAGAGGTTGCTCAGCTGGAAAAACCCAGATGGCTCAGTCCTAGTAGGCACTAACTGGATAATTCTGTTTCTGACATCAGCGAGCAGCTCCATCTCCAAGGAGGGGATGCACAGAAGCCTCAGGATTTGTTTCCCTCGCTTGGCTGTATTCCAAGAGGCTGCAACCAGTGGAGACCCACTGCAGGGGGGGAAAGCAGGCTCTGGCCACAGACGAGCCAGTTTCTGACTGCAGCAGTTCTTTCCACCATGTTGTCCTTCGGGGAGTATTTCTTGGCCGAGTGGTGTGGCAGCATCACCTTTAATCCTAGCACTAGCGGAGGGCATGGATTTCTGGAGTTCTAGGGACAGCCAAGGGCTATGTAGAGAGATACTGTCTCAAAAACAAACAAAACAAAAAACCCAAAACAAAAGACTGTTCCCTCATGAGACAGTTAATACAGATTTGGGGTTTTGTTTTGTTTTGTTTTTTTAAAGAATATAATGACCAGGTATGGCAGCTAATGCCCTTGAATTTCAGCACTTGGAAGACAGAGGCAGGAGGATCTCTCTGAGTTAGAGGACAGCCTAGTCCTTATAGGGATTGCCTGGCCAGTCAAGGTGAGACTCTGTCAAACGAACAAACAAACAAACGACAAAAAAAGCGATGGATGGAGAGATGAGAAGAAATCAAAGAATCCAATCATTTGCACAGGAAGTGTGGGCCATGCTCCCGATCTCTCTTTATCCACCACTTTGGTTTAATCATGCTCTGTACACTGCTGCTGTTTGAGCATAGCCAGCCTACTCCAGTCTCTGGGGCAGATTTGTAGTGTACTTGCCTATCATCTCACAATAGTGCAGCCCAAAGAGGAAATGGCCACAGTAGAGCTGGGAATGTGGCTCAGTCGGTAAAGTGCTTAGCACGCCCAAAGCCCTGGGTTCAATCGCCAGCAGCACATAAAACTAGCCCATGCCTGCTATCCTAGCACTCAAGGTAGAGAGGCAGGAGGATCAGAAGCTCCAGGTTATCATCAGCCAAGTTCACAGCCAACCAGAACTACCTGAGATCCTGCCTTAAATAAATAAATAAATAAATAAATAAATAAATAAATAAGGAAAAGATCAGAGCATTTATCCTTTTAGCCAAGAACAATAAATCTATGAAAAGATTGGCAGATAGATGGATCGATCTCTGGATGAGGAAGTTAAGTCCTAGGGACATTACCTAGGGAGTGTAGAAGCTTCTAGATTCCAGAGTTTTATTCAGTTCATTGCAAACACAGCTGTCGGCAAGGTCATGTGAAGAACATTTCTCAAAAAAGAACCTTTATGTCTTGTCCTGTATGGGAAAGCACAGGGTCACTGGCCCTTTCTGAAGCCGCACTTCCATCTATAGAAGCCTCCCAGCACAGCAGCCTCGCATAATCCAAGCTGTACATCGAGACTCCTCACTGACCTAGACCCAGCCGTCCCAGGTCAAGCAGGGGCCAGTGCTGGTACAACTCTGTGAATTACACTTCTTTCCTGTCATCCAGGAACCACAGGAGGGTGGTGATCTCTGTAGTCTCTCTCAGTTCAAACATCGCCTGGACATCTCTGTCCATCGGCTCGGCAAGACTTGACTTTCTGCAGTTGACAGGGGAAGTATATAGTATATACTTGCTATTCCTTCTGAGTTGAATTTACCTCAGAATAACTAATTCCTTTCTTGGGAGTCAAAACATAGGAAAAATATTAGAGTTACTGATTTATCATAAAGAAAAAAAAATGGTTGATTTAAGGGAAGAATAAAAATCAAAGCAGGCTTGATTCTTTCATAGTTGAATCAGCTCAGACAAACGCCAAGTATCCTTGAGGCACAGACGAGACCGGCAGTATCCATAAGTTGGCCATTCATTTCATCTCTTTAGAGCCTGCCTAATTGGAACAGTCTTGGGCTTTTCACCTTTTTTTTTTTTTTTTAGCTTTTTAATATTTTTCCCCCTTTAAAAATTTTCTTTATTCACTTTACATCACCTCTGACCTTCTTTTTAGAATGTTCTAGTGTATTAATCTCAAGTGTTGAACCTGGGTCAGCCCTGCTGAGACCCTCTCAATTAAACAGTACAAAGCTGAAACCTCCAAGTCCAAAGGGCACTCTCCACAGTGATCGTAGTCAGCTCGCAAGTCCTTTCTCCTCGGGTCTCAACGGTTTTGCTCACAATAACATGAACGAAGAAATTAGTTTTTGTGCAGGGAAGGTCTTTACAGAGGTCTTTAGTGCCATTTAGGAGAGCCCCTTCATGCCATAGAGTGACTCCTAATTTTTCTGTATGTTGTCGTTAAGGTACAAGAATCCTGGAAGGAAGACTCCAGACACAAATAGTATGCAAAGGCAGAGTGCTTATTCTGCAGAAATTACCAGTGCGCAGTGGTCAACCATTCACCAAAATGGCGACAACCTAAGGGGCTTGTAGGCCCCCTTTTACTTAAGGTTAGGGGAATTTTACAAAAGGGTTAGGTAACCTCTAATATGATTGGCAGGAAAGCAGTGACATTAGTACAATTTTGATTGGTTGGGGTTTCATTACAATTGCTGAGACCTCTAAGAATTTTGGAAACCTGCTTTGTTCTGGCCTTATCTCCTCCAGCTAGGTGTCCCACGAGCTGACTCTGTTCTAGACTTACCCTCCCTGAGTCACGGCCATCACTAATCAATGACCTGTTGTCAGTGGCTTCCTCTGAGGAGCCCAGTTTGCGTCCTGGGGAATTGAAAATTTTATTCCCAAGGTTTTGCCTGAGGCCTAACATGTAATTAATCTATGGTATGGTTTGAGTCTGACTCATGCTTTTAATGTTTGGTCCTTAGGAGGCTGGGGAGCCTATCTATGGCTGTCGCCCCACCTCCCGCCTGCTTTCCCCAGTTTCCGTCTTGCCACTTCATAAACAATCTCTGAAGCTACCGCCCGGACAGACTGAGCCTCCTGCATTGCCTGCCCTCACCGACTGAAATCTCTCCAAAACAGTGAGCTAAAATAAATGTTTCTTTCCTTGCATTTCGGCAGACAGTTTGGCCACAGCAATGTCGTAGTAACTATCGCGGTCTACTTAGGAACGACTAGTTCCTGTTCTCTTATTGCGCAAGGGTAGTCTGCCCACGGTGAACCTTTCTAAATTCGAGCTTTGGAAAGTAAGAAAGGGTGAAGAAGATTTACTCAGCTGTAGGGTGGTTACTTTAGAGCAAGTGTCTAGATACACCAGCCAACAAGGCTCTTGTGGACCGGGATTAGCTGCCAACAGCCCCACAGAACTAAAATCCTGCATTACCTCAGCTTCCGGGTGCTACCAGGAGAACCAACCTGACCCCCTGAGAAACGTGGGTGGGGAGAGAGGAACTCAGTGTCCTTCATCGTTCCGTCAAAGCCACAGAAAAGGCTTATGGGCTTCTGACGGATTGGAATAGAAAAGAATTTGGGAAAGGAATATTCAAAGGGAAAATATATTCATATAAGGCAGTTCTCAACCTTCCTAATGCTGCCACCTCATGTTATGGTGAACCCCCAACCATAAGATTATTTCTTGGCTACTTCATAACTGTAATCTTGCTACTGTTACGAATCAGAATGTAAATATCTGATCTGCAGGATATCTGATGTGTGGCCCCTGTGAAAGGGTCATTTGATTCCACACCCAAAGAAGTCACGGCCCACAGGTTGAGAACCATTGATATAAGAGCACAAGTATTTCAGTTATGACTATCGATCGTCCTTTTTTCCCTCTCTTTCTTCCTTCCCATCCTCCCTTTTTCCTGTCTCCCCTCCCCCACTCCTTTGTTTTCAGCCAGCCCAGGCCTTTGCACAAATGCTACACAAGCTTTCTACTGCCAAGCTACATTTCCAGCCCTAATAATTGCTGTTTTCTTTTCGTATTTATACATTTTATTTGTTTATTTGCTGTGTGAGTGTGAGAAAGCCAGAGCACAACCTGCAGGAATCAGTTCTCAAGGAGGGTTCCAGGGACTGAATCCAGGTTGTCAGGCTTGGCGGCAAACCCCTTTACCTGCTGAACCATCTTGCTGGACCTGGCTGCTGTTTTCTCACTGCCTTTGACAAAACTTTCTTAGGACACTAAGGACTTTGGTACCATGACTGACCAGCGGCCCCCCTTCCCTAAATGCTCTGTAACCATTTTCCTTGTAGATAAATATGTTTCCAACGAACTGTGATTTACAGAAGAGACTCCAGAAATCTCATTCAAGGGCAGCCTTCTCTGATTCTTGCACACTGTCGCTGGGGGCCAACCCCTTTTACTTTCAAGTCAGTTTTTCCACAAATCTGATTACTACACTGGGATAGGGAACAACAACAACGCCTTGTTTTCTGAACCCAAAGTTATTTACCCCTGTGCTCAATTCAAGGACAGTGTGCACAGCATCCATTATAAATCATCTGCTCATTAAGTGGCTGACTTCATTATCCCCCTTTGAAAATATGCAGCCCGTCCCAAACAATTAGCACTTAATTATGTCTCCATATCGCCACCTAATTGTTCCATGTCTCCATATCGCCACCTAATTGTTCCATGTCTCCATATCGCTACCTAATTGTTCCATGTGTTGGTCTTTAAGTCTCCAATGAGACTGCACGCCTCTGGAAGGCAGAGATGGAGACTTAAAATTCTTTGAACTCCCAGCACAGCTGTACTTGCTGGTCTAATTAACACTGTCACAGGCAATGGTGGGTGTGTTCAGAGAGAAATGACAGACAGCACAAGGACCAGCTAATTGGGGGGAAGGCCGGGCAAAGCTGAAATAAGTTTAAAAGGGACATCGCAGGACATTTAGTGCCTTCCGAGAGTCGGATCCCGTCCTTCCATGCTGGTGCTACAACTCCGACATGTATGGTGAAGCCTTGGGATGCACTGAAGATATAGGGCTAGTCTTTTCATAAGGTTATAGCTGAGAGAAGACAGATAATTACAAAAAAGTATAAAGATATACTAGAAAAAATACTAGTATTCCCTTCTGAGTGTTTTGGGATCCAAGAAAGAAGTTGCTAACTAGCAATGTTAGAGAAACTTCTCAGGAAAGAATAAAGCACATGTGGATTTTGAAGAAAGGTTAATATCTGCTAGGTAGAAACTGTGCAGGCCAAAGGAAATAGAAGGGAAGTTCCAGAAACAGTTCAGACCCATCTTCTTCCAATGCTCCTGTCACTGAAGGCCTGGAGACCCCATATATGTTGTCAGTGCCCCTGCAGCCAATGACAGTGTAGAAAGGGCCAGCTTATAAGCACCTGTCTTAGGGTTTCCATTGCTGTGAAGAGATACCATGACCGAGACAACTCTTAATAAGGAAAGCATTTAATTGGGGTTGCCTTACGGTTCAGAGGTTTAGTCCTTTATCATCATGACCAGAAGTATGGCAGCATGCAGGCAGTCATGGTGCTGGAGAAGAAGCTGAGAGTTCTACATCTTGATCAGCAGGCAGCAGGAAGAAAAACTGACACTCCAACAATGCCACATCTACTCTCCACAAGGACACACCTCCCAATAGTGCCACTCCTTATGAACCTATGAGGGCCACTTTTATTGGAACAACCACAATATGCTATATCATTCAGAATGTCTACGGGGTAATAACATCTACCTCCAACAGTGAAAAAGAAACAAACCACTCACGTTCTTTGTGTCAGCTAACTTTTCGTTACTTTAATGAAATACACAAGACCTTTTACAAAGCAGGAAGGTTTATGGAGCCCACAGTCTGGGAGGCTCAAAGACCTGTTACATGCATTGGTTCTATAGGGATAAAAAATCACATCACAGTGGAGGCACATGTATTTGGAAGAATCCATATTGCCAAGCAGGAAACCAGAAAGAGAGACCCCTTTTTTTTTCAGTATGCAAAGTGAATTTCTTTTATTTTGATAGTCAAGGTAGCTGAAATATTACTGCCAAACAAGTTCATCAAACCCAGGTACAGAGGATGAGGGGGTTTTTGACTGGCAGGTCTTCCTTCCTTGACTTCCCACATGAAGTCTCTGATGAGGCAGCAAGGCAAAGAAGTGAAATCTCTCTCCCATCTTCTGAGGACTCATTAACATATCGTACCCCCGAAGTAGCTGCTGCTGCAGGGATGGGTCACCTGTTTTATCCAAAAGAACCTTCAGCCTCACATCAATGCCCATGACTTTTAGAAATGTTCTTTGTTCCACGGGACCCAGAGAAGCTACTCTTCCCTGTGCCATTCTGCGCAGGTAACTGAAGTCTACGTCAGCTGTCAGGTCTGCTGTTCCAGGAGCGGTCAGGACATCGTGCAGTTGGTGTTCATAAAACCCTCTGAAGGTGTCAGTCTTCATTCCATCGTGACCATAATCCGCAATCAGGGCAGCACCTCCAGTTGATGCAATGCCCTGGGACAGTTCCTGGATGACAACCCCAGCATCAGGACAAACTTCCACATGCTCCCTTCTTTCATCACGTTGGATGAAGGCTTCTGCGGGAGTCCCACAGGTGCCAAGATGAACCTCAGTTTATCAGGAGCTTGTGGGTCGATATCAATGAATACTTCTCTCCATCCGTGCGGTGTTTTCTGAAATTTATGCACAGGAAGAACATCAAAAAACTCATGTGCGAGATAAAAGCAGTATCCTGTAGGAACATCCTTCAGGTCTCGATACCAGGAGATTGGAATCCCAGACTTCGTGACACCTTTCATGTACACTAGGGATTCAGCATCTCTCTCCAAAGGGACCTTCTCCTCAGTCAGTGTCAGTGCTTGGATCTCACTTAATTTTTGACTCACCTCTATGAGGTGTATTGAAATGTCACAGGTTTTTAGCACAGACCCAAGCTGACTGAACACCCTCAAAATATGTGCTGTGAGGGTACCCCGACCTGGACCAAGTTCCACCAGCTGGAATGCTCTACTCTTTCCAGAGGCCATCCATCCATTCACTAATGAACCACACCCTGAGTAGCTCCCCGAAGATTTGACTTATTTCAGGTGAAGTAATAAAGTCTCCTTTTTCTCCTAGCATACCATGGTGCACATAATATCCCTTGGCTGGGTTGGTCAAAACCTCCTTCATGTACCACAGTAATGGGACCTGTAGACTTTATTTTATACATAAGATGCTGCAGCATCGGTGTCACCTGGTTGCTTTCTGCCAGCTCATTCCCGGAGCTGAAGCATTTCCCTCTCCAAATACTGGGAATGCCCGTGCGGGCCACACAGCGTCTCCCCAAAGCATTCATTCCAACTACCTCGGGTGAGAGACCCTTTTTGGGCAGGTTACTTCCCTTCTGGATTTTGGCCTTAAAAGTCTTGATGGTGTCACTGGACCCAATGTGGAGGGTGGTGGTTTTGCCTGGCAGGGTCTTTAAGAAGATCTGCACCCCAGTGTCCATTCGGCTTCCTTATTGAAGAGGTGTCACTGGGATGACAAAAGCAACTTAAGGAAGGTTCATTTGGCTCAGAACTCAACGGTAGAGTCCATCCTGGTGGGATAATCAAAGACTTTAAGCAGCTGATGGTATCAGGTCTACAGGCAGTGTGATAGTGGAGTGGCACCATCTAGGAGTGGCACTATTAGAAGGTGTGGCCCTTTTGGGGTAGGTGTGGCCCTGTTTGAGTAGGTGTGTCACTGTGGGTGTGGGTTGTAAGACTCACCCTAGCTGCCTGGAAGTCAGTATTCTGTTAGCAGCCCTCAGATGAAGATATAGAATGCTCAGTTTCTCCTGCACCATGCCTGCCTGGGTGCTGCCATGTTCCCACCTTGATGATAATGGACTGAACCTCTGAACCTGTAAGGCAGCCCCAATGAAATGTTGTCCTTATAAGAGTTAACTTGGTCATGGTGTCTGTTCAAAGCAGTAAACCTAAGTAAAAAAATAAGACAGGCAGTGAAAGACAACAGGGAGTATTAGTGCTCAGTTCCCTTTCTCCTTTTTCTTTGGACTCCAGCTTATGGGATGATGTCACCCACAGTGGACTGATCTTCTCACTTCAATGGACCCATTCTAGATAATTTCTCACAGGCATGGCCAGATGCCTAACCTAATTCAGACAATCCTCACAATTGGGCCTAGGAGCTTATCTCCTAGGCGATTCAACCTAATCACAACACTGATTTTATTTCCTTTTTGTATAGAATCATGCATCATTTAACAAGAGAAATGGGCTGTGTGATAATGCTGTTGTATGGACATCATAGAGGATACTCACACAAAGTAAAAGAGCTAGGAAATCACTAGGTCATATAGTCTTATGGGACCACCATCGTGTCCCATGTTTGTTGACAGACATGCTATTATGCAGCACATGGAGCATATGGTAGTTCAGTCTTCTGAAGAACTTCCATACTGTTCCACATTGCATTCTGTATAAAAGGACCCCTTTCTCCATGTGTTTGCCAATAATTATTTCTTAATCATTTTGCTAACCACCTTAATAGCTGTCTTTGGTGTATTTTTCCCTGATTATTTGTGACATTGATTGGATACAATCATTAACTCTTTTGTCTGTCTCCTTCAGAGAAATGTCTACTCACACCCTTTGCTCATATTTTAATTGGGTTGTTTGCTGTTAGGTTCTTTACATATTTTCTATATTAACCCCTTAGCAGATGTATGCTTTACATATTTGCTGTAACCTTTGAGTACTTTGTGTGTGGTTTGTTGTGTCTGCACACGTGCATGTGGGTACATTAGCATTTGTGTAAGTAAGCACGTGGAAGCCAGAGACTGAAGTCAGATCTTCCCTTACCAGCTGTCCACCTTTTTCACTTTTTGAGACAGAGCCTAAAGTTTTAAGATAACTGGGCCTGGAGTGTATCAATTTGGGCTAGGCTGGCTCTCCCAGGATCCTCTGGGAGCCTCCTGTCTCCACCCACCCAGCGCTGGGATTGCAGATGCCTGTTGCTGTGGGTGCTGGGGACCCGACCTCAGACCCTCAGTTTACTCAGTGGGCACTTTACAAACTCAGTTATCTTGCCCAGTTCCCTTTGAGGATTTTCTGTCCCGTTTCCTTTCTCTCAAAAGTGCCAACATCCTTTATTGGGAATACAATTATTTTAAACTAAAACACACTTTCTCCTGGGTATTCAATGACAAAGGTATTTTCTCAAATTAGCATGTTAAATGATAATTAAGTGAAACTGTAATCAGAAGATTTGAACAATTATTTTGAGTGCAGACACCAGCAAAAGTTATAAATCTTACCCAAAACCTGAACACTTTATGAGCAGATTATACCCAACCATTTTTTGGTAAGGTTGAAAGTGGACTCAGATGTTCAATTTGTTTGTTTTTGTATATCGTGTTTGTTGCCTGAAACAGCAGATTGATCAAAATTAGACTCCAGAACCAGAGCTTGGCATTAAAGCCTTGGGCAAAATGTAAACAAAAGGGGGGCTTCCTTGTACGGGTTTTTACTAACCTGAGCTAGAAGACTGAGAACAAAAACATCTTCCTATTTCTACCAGCTTCTACCAATGTTCTTGTATTTACACCAAGGAGGCCATTTCTTTGAATATTTCTTTTTATAAACATGGCTGTCTTAGCCTTTCTACTACTGCAATGTAACACCGAGACCAAAAAGCAAGTTGGGAAGGAAAGGATTTATTTGGCTTACACTTTCACAAGTCAGGACAGGAACTCAAGCAGGGCAGAAACCTAGAGGCCATAGCTGATGCGGAGGCCATGGAGGAGTGCTGCTCACTGGCTTGCTTCCAGCCACTCACTCAGCCTGCTGTCTTAAAGAGCCCAGGGCTACCAGCCCAGGGCTGGCACCACCCACATGGGCTGAGCCTCCCTCATCGATCCTAATTAAGAAAATGCCCTACAGCTGGATCTCACCAAGGCATTTCCTCAAGGGAGGCTCCTTCCTGTCTGAAGACTCTAGCTCGTGTCAAGTTGGCACACAAAGCCAGCCAGTACAAAGGCTATAAGGAAATTATTGGAAATCACAAGGGAAGACAATTCATATTACTTAAGGAATACAGTGCAGTCAGTGATTTGATGATCACCAGACTGGGAGAGCAAGTGCTCCTGCTCTGAGCTCTGCCTTACCCTGGCCTCTCTACACTCAAGGCACGTCTCTCTGGAGAGGGAGGCCATAGTTTGAGCCACTGTCTTCTGGATTACCTTCAATTTAGCCTTCCTTTTGTAAACAGCCTTTCCACTGAACACTGCTGGACTTAACTCTAACAAGTATATCCTGTTGGGTCCCTGATTGACCCATTAAAGCTTAAAACTGCTGTACTATAAGTAAGAAAAGAGGGGTTGGGGATTTAGCTCAGTGGTAGAGCACTTACCTAGCAAGCGCAAGGCCCTGGGTTCGGTCCCCAGCTCCGAAAAAAAAGAATTAAAAAAAAAAAAAAGTAAGAAAAGATTCCATAAAGAAACTAGGGTTATAGTTCACAGTGTTCACCTAGTAGATACAGGGTTGAATCCAATCCCCATTATTGAAGAGGTGGGAGGGGTGAGGTTGAAGAAAAATGGCTGAGCGGTTAAGATCGTGCACTTTCCAGGAGTCATGAGTTTGATTCCTAATACCCACGTTGGGTGGCTCACAACTCCAGTTCTTGTGTAATTCACTGTCTTCTGCCCTCCTAGGGTACCTGTACTAATGTGCGAATACTTACACGTAATCACATACACATGTACATAATTATAATATTTTTTAAAAATCTATAAAAAGCACAGACTATATGAGTTTTCTCTAAAACCCAAGTCAAACACTGGACATGGCAGTGCGTTCCTTTAATCCCAGGACTCAGGAGGTGTGGTAGGCAGATCTCTGAATTCAAGTTGGTTTACAAAGCAAGTTCAAGGGTTAAATATTGAGGAGGAGGACACTCAGATATGCATTTACAGCAGAGCCCAAGTTGGTTAACATTAGCTAAATAGTTGTTAGAGGTAGGCCTTCCCATGATTCCTTGCTTCCATCAACAAGAGATACCAACACACCAAACACTAGCTCCATATGTTTTGCTGGCCAGGCGGCCTTGACTGGCCTCAGTGGGAGAGGAAGTGCCTTGTCTCGCAGAGACTTGAAGTACCAGGGTGGGGGAGATTCCAGGAGGGGCCCCACCTGCTCAGGGGAGAAGAGGAAGGGTTGGAGGGGGGAAGGATTGTGGGAGGAGGTGACCCAGACAGGAGAACAAAACTCAAAGCAAACAAAGAACATCAGCTCCATTGTATACAACACTTCTAAGACTAGCCCTTTCTACTTTGCTTAGAAAGGTACTCTTGGGAAAACATTTTTTATTCTCTTGCTTTCATCTTCCATGTATTTCCAATTAAATTTGTCAATCTCTTCCTTCTCCTTCTCTCCTTCCTTCCTCTCCCCCTTTCCTTCCATGCTTCTGTCTTTATTTTAAGACAATGTCTCACCACGAACCCCTGCCTGGCCTGGAACTTGCAGAGCAGAGGTCTTCCGGCCTCTGGGTCTGAGTGCTGGGATAAAGGTGCACTCTCCCCGGAAGCCTTCTCTGGTTGCCTCTGTACAGATTAGGCCCGGCACCAGGCAGCTCGCACAGACCAACTGACGTGTCTGCCTCTTACCTCGTCCATGCTGTGCTGTTGTTTGAATTGTCTCTTACATTATTTTTTTAGAAGCTTTCAAGGTCCACTCTTTCTTCTGTGCATTTAGTATTAACTGTTGGGTCCAAAGGAAACTCCAATTCTTCCCTAAATGTCTCAAGGCAGTCTGTATATCTAGACCTGAACTCAAGCTGGACTACAGGAGGATTTCTGGCAGCATTCCTCAGGAACTTGTGAAACTGGTTCCCATCTGCCAAAAGGCGTCATGTCATTTCCCTTACCTCTGGCACAGGGGACAGTGGTGCTTTTTGGTATACAAAGTGCATGCTGTCCCCAGGCTCCCTCAATGTGAGAGTACCTGTGACCTACTTCAGAGTCCAGGCTAGCTCCTAGCCCTTCCCACCTCCTCCCCTTCCCTAAGCTCCCTGAGGCTGCCTTCCCTGCCGCCAGCTTCTCCTTCTCCTTATAACCCAGCCATCCCCACTATGTTCTGTTCTTGCTATTTTTCCTATGCTTGCTCTATTCTCTGTCCCCTGATAGTCTCCCTTCTCTCTGAGGGAACCCTAGCCATGCCCAGTCTGCTGGCTGTGTTCAGCCTCCTTACTCTTTCTGCTCTGGACTCTTCCAGTTGTTTCTGGCTGTTCTGTCTCTCATATCTACAATGTAAGAAGAACCTTCCCCTTTAACTATGTCAAGGAGCAATCATATTGTCAGTTTCTTCACTGCACCTTCCTCACATACATCAACTGTGAAACTACCCTAAGAAGACAGAGGGAAAGATTGACTCTTTCTGAAAGTGTCTCCTAAGAACTTTGTATTATAAACATGCTTCTATGTATAGAAACGCTCTTTAATTTTTTTTTGGGGGGGGTCCACTGTGTGTGGGTTCTCTGTGTAGCCCTGGCTCTCCTATAACTCACTTTATATATCAGGCTGGCCTTGAACTCAGAGATCCACTATCTCTACCTTCAGTATTGGGATCAAAAGCATATGCCACTACTGCCCAGCTTTCTCTCTCTGTCTCTCTGTCTCTCTGTCTCTCTGTCTCTCTGTCTCTCTGTCTCTCTGTCTCTCTCTCTCTCCCTCCCTCTTTAACAGAAATCACCTGACTGTGTGTATGAAAGGCATCAAGCTTCTCTGGGATGGGGCCACATTCCTTTCCCATTCCGTCTCTCGGACCACCTCTCCCTCTCCCGGGTTCTGTTGTGTATCTCTCGTCGATGCTCATCTTCCATGCGTGTCCAGTAAGACTCTGTATTTTTATTTATTATACTGATCACACATTTATTTCTTCTTCTCCCTCCTGGCAGATCTTCCAGTTCTCAGTTAAAGGCATAGTAGAAAATGGATGTTTGTAGCCAGACAGACCCTCGGTCAAACCTAGGCTTTCCTACTTACAAGCTGTGTGATTCTTAGCTATTTTGAGCTTTGTATTTCGATCTATGAAAAAAAAAGAGAGATCCATGTTTACCTTTTAGGGCTATTAGAAGAAAAATATGTAATTCTAACCCAGCTGGCACACACACCTAATGTAGGATTCCCTTACTTTCTATTAAACTGTAATTATATTTAATAAGCCCTCATACTGGGCTAGAAGCTTGTGTGTTCTTACAATTCTCTGTTGAACTCAAACCTATCGATTTGTGCTTTGCCATCTTCTGTGTTCTATATAAACCTTGGTTTTGTATTGTATCTAGAGATTTTCTAAGGCCCAGGTAGCGCTGGTATTGACCGAAAGCTTCATTTCTTGGCCTTATCTTGTAATTATGAAGCCTCTCATCTGCACAGCTGGATGCTCGCTGAAGCACTCAGGAGCTCAACACGCCACTTACCGGCTGATGCAGGCTCTTGAGTGTGTGTCAGATAGATTCACCTTCAGCTCCAGTACCGTGGTTAAGCTTCCCACTGATGTTTCTCAGGGAGCGCTCACTTCTCTTTCTGCCTGTCCCTCTGAGGGCTGTATACAGGCCACCTCTGGCCATGCCCACACACCACAACTCAGGTGGTGTCCTTTATGTCTGCTTCAGTCGCCCATGCCTTTCCTGTCCTCGCTTCCTTTCTCTGAAATCTTACACTACCTTAAAACACGGTTATGGGCTCTGGTCCATAAAACTTATCCAAATCACAAACCTATACAATTGATATGTGTTTTGCCTTGAGAATATTTGGGGCATATCTTTGGTCCCATCTTTGCAGCTACTACGAGTTATAAACCTGCAGGCTAAGAGAACCGTCTTCCCGAACGGCTATTCAGAGCCTGCCCCACATGTGGCCCATACATATACAGCCACCAAAACTAGATAAGATGGGTGAAGCTAAAAAATGCATGCTGAAAGGAACCAGATATAGATCTCTCCTGAGAGACACATCCAGAGCATGTCCAATACAGAGGTCAATGCTAGCAGCAAACCACTGAACTGAGAACAGGACCCCCTTGGGGGAGATTAGAGGAAGAATTGAAATAGTCGAAGGAGCTTGCAACCCCATAAGTGCAACAATGCCAACCAACCAGAGCTTCCAGGGACTAAACCACTACCAAAAGACTATACATGGACTGACCCAGGACTGCAACTGCATATGTAGCAGAGAATAGCCTTGTTGGGGCACCAGGGGAAGGGGAATCCCTTGGTCCTGCCAAGGTTGGACCCTAGTACAGGGGGAGTATGGGGGCAGTAAGGGTTATGGATGGGGGGGATACCTGTATGGGGAAGGGGAGGGGAGGGGGGCTTATGGACAGGAAACCAGAATAGGGAATAACATTTGAAATGTAAGTAGAGAAATATATCTAAAAAAAAAAAAAAAAAAAGCCATCTTCCCAAGTTCTTGTATCAGTCTACCTCTAAGCTTACCTCTGCCCAAGAGACACAGCAGAACCCTTGTTACATGCTGAACTAAATTACTGTTGGAATTTTCGGTAGGCCCTGGAACTGACTGTCACCAAAAACTTCCCCGGGCACCAAAAGGTTTCCTCTCAGTCTGTGAAAAATACCTGTGCTTAATTAAGAAGTGCACCATGTAGAATTAATTTTGCTTTAAATTTTGTACATTTGGGTTTTTTAAAAATGTTTTTATTTATACTTTGAGAATTTTATACAATATATTTTAATCATCATATTCTTTTTTTCTTCCTGAATACCTCCCAGGATCCCATGCACCTCTCTACCCACCCAACTTCCCATCCTTTCTCTTTTTTAAAAACAAACAAACAAACAACTGGTTGGGCATAATATTGAACACCTTTAATCCCAGCACTCTGGAGGCAAAGGGAAGCAGGCAGACAGATCTCTGTGAGTTCGAGGCCAACCTGGTCCACACAGAGAAACCTTGTTTTCGGGGCCAGGGGTTGGGAGTGGGGGACCAGCTCAGCAGTTCAAGAGCGAGGGCTGTTCTCCCAGAGGTAAGGGCCTGGTTCCCAGCCCCCACATGGTGACTTACAACCATCAAACAACCCCAACAGAGAGTCTGCCACTTTCTTCTGGCCTCTGCAGGCACTGCATGCTTTTAGTGCACACACATACGTGCAGGTGAATACTCACTCACACGAGATGAAAATAAGCACGTATTAAAGAGCCCAGGAATTGAAGCCACAGAAAGACTGGGGATAGTTTAAGAAGAATCATGTCATGAAAGCAGGAGATAACTGCGTTTCCATTTCCAGATGTGCTCATGGAGTATGACTCGCCCAGTCTTTTGAAACCAATCATAATTGTGTAAAGATAAGAGCATGGTCTTCAATTAGTGACCACCATTTAATTAAGCTCATTGTTGATGTATTAGTCAGGGTTCTCTAGCGTCACAGAACTTATGGGCAGTCTCTGTATAGTAAGGGAATTTGTTGATGACTTACAGTCTGTAGCCCAGCTCCCCAACAATGTCAGCAGCAGCTGTGAATGGAAGTCCAAGGATCTAGCAGTTGCTCAGTCCCACAAGGCAGGTAGGCCAAGATGAGAACACCTTTCTTCTTCCAATGTCCTAACGTAGGTCTCCAGTGGAAGGTGTGGCCCAGATTAAAAGTGTGTGCCACCACGCCTAGATCTGGGATTTGTTTTGTCCCAGGCTGACCTTGGACTCAGAGATCTCGTTGCCTTAGTCTATTGGAATTCATAGCCACTTTGCCTCAAGATCTCATGCCAAGATCCAGCTCAGAAACTTTTATCTCCCAGCTTCAAGATGAAGATCACAGGTGAGCCCTCCAATTCTGGATTGTAGTTCATTCCAGATACAGTCAAGTTGACAACCAGGAATGGCCACTACATTGCACCCCTTGTCAACTTGACACAAATATATCTCATGTCCACTTGAAACAATAACAAGGTCATGAATACCCTTAACATGATATAACTATTCCTCATACAATTGCAAACACATTTGTAAATTTATAATGGGGTAATGTCCCTTAGGAACATCCTTTTAGTATCTCAACTTAAATACCAGTTGATGTTAAAAGAAAAAAATGGAAGAAAGCACAAATAGCTATACAAATGTGTTCTTCACAAAATAAAACAGAATAATTCATATTACTTTATAATCCTCATTTCTGCAACTGATTACATGGCCTTAGCTGGTATTTATAACTACCTTCCTCTACTACCCATTCTGTATTTCCTCCACCCTCTGCAAGGACCTCGACAGGTCTCGGCTCTTTTCCTGGAGGAGTGACCCATACCTTCATTCCTGACCAGTGTGTGTCCTTTGTCATCCTGCTTTGATTAGGCTGTTGTAGTTTCCCATTGACTTTAATCACAGGACATGGTAGTACCAAGAGACGCCCTAAGGGATCTCCTGTACTCCAGACATAGTCTGTTTTACCTCCATTGTGGAGAAGCAATCCAATTTCCCCATGGTATTTTGTATCTACCACACCCTCCTAACACTGTTATTCCTTCCTTAGCCTCTTGGTTTAAGGGCATTAGAAGCCCAAAATGACCAGGGGGAAATCTGAGCTTCCAGTTCAATGGAATTTTTGTTGTGCCTTCTGGTAGGAGTACTCCCTGCTCTGGAACCAAAACTTTTAGGCCAACAGAACCTAGGATTGTGGGGACAGGAAGCAAAAACTTTCCTAGAAGGTCACAAGGAATGATAGTGAGTAGAACTATTCCCTTTTCACCCCCTTGATTCCTTGACCCATGAATCCTGGCTGTGGGAGAAACTGTAGCATATATTGGACGCTGATTCAAAGCATATACTGCTTTCTGAAGAACTCTGCCTCAGCCCTCCATGCTGCTGCCACCTAATTGATGCTGTAACTGTGTCTTGAAAAGGCCAGTCCATCTTTCTATTAGACCAACTGCTTCAGGAGGGTGGGGAATATGGTAAGACAAGTGCATTCCGTGATCGTGGGCCCACTGTCGCACTTCTCTGGTTGTGAAATGAGTTCATTGGTTAGAAGCAATACTGTGTGGAATACCATGATGATGGATAAGGCATTCTGTAAGTCCACAGATGGTGTTTTTGGCAGAGGCATTATGTGCAGGAAAGGCAAATCCATAACCAGAATAAGTATTTACTCAAGTAAGAACAAAACGTTGTCCTTTCCATGGAGGAAGTGGTCAAATGTAGTCAATCTGCCACCAAGCTGCTGGCTGGTTACCTCGAGGGATGGTGCCATATCTGGGGCTCAGTGTTGGTCTCTGCTGTTGGCAGATCTGGCATTCAGCAGCAGCTGCAGCCAAGTCAGCCTTGGTGAGTGGAAGTCCATGTTGTTGAGCCCAAGCCACCATCTTAGCCACCATGGCCACTTTGTTCATATGCCCATTGAGCAATGACAGGGATGGCTGGGAAAGAGGCTGACTGTCCACAGAACAGGTCATCGTATCCACTTGATTATTGACCTCCTCCTCAGCTGAAGTCACCTTTTGGTGAGCATTTACACGGGACACAAATATCTTCACATCCTTTGCCCATTTGGAGAGATCTGTCCACATACTTCGTCCCCAGAAGTCTTCCTCACCAATTTTCCAATTATGATCTTTCCAAGTCCCTGACCATCCAGCCAACCCATTGGCTACAGCCCATGAGTCAGTGAACAATCATACATTTGGCCATTTCTTCTTCCAAATGAACACTAATACCATGTGTACTGCCGGAAGTTCTGCCCATTGTAAAGATTTTCCTTTACTTGTATCAACCCTGGAAAGCAGTTGTAATGCTACAGCTGTCCACTTTTGGGTGGTGCCTACATAACATGTAGAGGCGTCAGTAAACCAGGTCCTGGTCTTCTCTTCTTCAGTCAGCTGATCATTAGGAACATCCCATGAGGCTATAGGTACCTGATTGGCAGCAGATGGCATTGCTACAGGAGTAGAGACCATAGGCATTTGAGCAACTTCTTCATGGAACTTGCTTGTCCCCTCAGGACCTGCCCGGGCCTGATCATGAGTATACCACTTCCATTTGATAAGAGACTGCTACTGTACATGTCCTACTTGTTATGACTTGAAGGGTCTGATAACACCCAGCTCATGATGGGCAGTTCAGGTCGCATGGTAACTTGGTTTCCTATTGTCAAACATTCAGTTTCCACTAAGGCCCAATAGCAGGCCAAGAGCTGTTTTTCAATGGGAGAATAGTTATCTGCAGATGATGGTAGAGCTTCACTTCAAAATCTCAAAGGTCATGGGGTTGGGGATTTAGCTCAGGGGTAGGGGGTTTGCCTAGAAAGTGCAAGGCCTTGGGTTCGGTCCCCAGCTCCGAAAAAAAAAAAAAAAAAAAAAAAAAAAAAGAACCAAAATCTCAAAGGTCTCTTCTATGATCACCTACAGGGGCCTGACAGAGGCTCCAAACAGCATCTCTATCTGCCACTGACACCTCAAGTACCATCGGGTCGGCTGGATCATGTGGTCCAAGTGGTAGAGCAGCCTGGACCTGTTGAGCCTCTCCTATTCCAGGCCCCACACAAAAGTAGAAGCTTTCTGAGTCACTTGGTAAATGGGCCTGAGTAGCACACCCAAGTGAGGAATGTGCTGTCTCCAGAATCCAACAGACCCACCAAACATTGTGTTCCTTTCCTGGTGGTGGGAGGGTGCCAGGTGTAATACCTTATCTTTTTACCTCAGAAGGACGATCTCTGCATGCCCCACACCACTGGACTCCTAAGAATTTCACTGAGGTAGATGGTCCTTGAATTTTGGTCGGATTTATTTCCCATCCTCTGTTAGGCATATGTGCTACCAATGAGTCCAAAGTGGCTACTACTTCCTGTTTCCTTGGTCCAGTCAGCATAATGTCATCAATATAGTGCACCAATGTGATATTTTGTGGAAGAGACAGATGATCAAGATCCTTCTAAGTTATGACACAGGGCAGGAGAGTTAATAGATCCTTGAGGCAAAACTGTAAAGGTATACCGGTGGCCTTGCCAACTGAAGGTACACACATAATTCTAAGTATAAATAAACTGAGTGGTTTACTGGTTTATAGAGATGTGAAGCACGGTATCACGGATCGCCCACTCCAGGCTGCTATAGATGAGCACATAGAGAGTTGTCAATGAGCTTGCTTAAGGGATTGAATGAAAACAAAATTGCTGTGGAATGGACTCTTCCTGGAGCCTCCTGTGGGAACAAAACCAATGGGCCAGATAGACTCTTCACCCTTTCATGTCTCTGTGATCTTACCTCATGAAAGGGACAGCCACACAGAACATGTGTGTGTGTGTGTGTGTGTGTGTGTGTGTGTGTGTGTGTGTGTGTGTGTGGCCTGAATGCTTACTCAAGATTCCTAGACCGAGCCTGCAGTTGAGACAGCCTATGGCTCTAGCTCTGTGCTATGCATGCAGGGGTGTGGAGTTTGTGTGGTTTGCTACCTTTTCTCAGTGTCAAATTGTGAGACTGCTCCCGGGATCCTAGACAGCTAAGATAGGATGAATTGTCCATGGAAGTTACAAAAACACTTGGCTTTTCCTATGAAATTCAACAGCATAATGTTTCAAGATACTTCTCTAACCTGTTTTGATAGGGAGCCAAAGTGATTTGATTTGTATAAAGTTCTGTAAGAGCAACATTAAAAGGCTGCCATAGGCCGGATGTGGTGGTGCATGCCTTTAATTCCATCATCCGGGAGACAGGCATACTGGTCTACGTAGGTGCACAGGGAGCTTCAGGATAGTCCAAGGCCACATAGTGAGACAATGTGTGTGTGTGTGTGTGTGTGTGTGTGTGTGTGTGTGTGTGAGAGAGAGAGAGAGAGAGAGAGAGAGAGAGAGAGAGAGAGAGAGAGAGAGAGAGAGAGAGAGCGAGCGCTGGTGGACAGGCCACAGAAGAAGGACTTAAATGTCTTAATGGATTTTTTTTTAAGTTTTTATATTTCAAAGTTGAGAACAGAACAAAAGGGTATTTAAATAAAACTGAGACTCAAGTGGTCAAGTAAGCAAGGCTGTGCCAACCTCTGAAGTTGTTTCTATAACAGTGTTCTTTATGTAGCTGGCTGGCCCCAGAGTCACAAAATGCCTGCCTGCCTCCTCCACCTCAGTGAACTAAAGGCCACCACACTGGCCCATAACTTGCATGCATAAAGATTCTTTCTAATCTTTTGTTTCACTTTGTTTTTGAAGGAGATTAAAATTTACCTTTAGGAACATTTGGCTACCCTTAACTAAGTTTCAAACAGGGAGTGACCTTTGGTGTAAGGATGCAGTGGTGGTTTGAATGAAAATGACCCCCATAGGCCCATAGGGAGTGGCACTGTTAGAAGGTATGGCCTTGTTGGAAGGAGTGGCTACTGGGGGAGAGCTTTGAGGTCTCAGATGCTCAAGCCACCCCCAGTGTGACAGTCTCGTCCTGCTGCTGCTGTTCCTGATGTAGAGTTACTGTGATTATGGTGTCTGTCTTAGTTTGGGTTTCCATTGTTTTAAAGAGACACCATGACCAAGGCAACTCTTATAAAGGACAACATTTAATGGGGCTGGCTTACTAGTTCTGAGGTTCAGTCCATTATCATCATGGCATCATCCAGGCTTGAAGCTAGAGGGGCTAAGAGTTCTACATCTTATTCTGAAGGCAAATGGGAGAAAGCCAAATCTCTCAGGCAGCTAGGGAGGAGGGTCCCAATCAAACCTCACCCACAGTGGCACAGGTACTCCAACGTGGACACACCTCCTAATAGTGCCACTCCCTGGGCCAAGCACATTTAAACTACCACAGTGTCTCTTCATACATAGCGATAAATCTTTAACTAAAACAGGTGTTTATAATTTATCTGTTTCTACACTGTTGCTGGCTGCAGTAGCACTGACATCACATAGGGGGTCCCCAGGCCTTCAGTGACAGGAACATTGGGAGGGGAGGGGTCTGAACTGTTTCTTGAACTTGCCTTCACCGTTTCCTTTGGCCTGAACTGAGATCTCATTCCATTTTGCTTTGCTTATGAATTCTAACCCGTTTTGTCTGCATAACCTTTCTTGGTCTCCCCTGAGCATTCATTTTATCCATTCTTAAAAATAGTTAATTGTGTGTCTCTGCAGTATGGGAGCCTTCTCCAGGTCCTGAGCTTCATGGGTGCCGTCACTGTGAGAGGAGTCACGGAGAACACATACGGAGGAGAGATCCCTATTCATTACAGCAGAGAGTCATTCTGTGGTCATAGATAGGAATGTGTAGCTGGAGGCAGTGGTGCATACTTGGAACTCCAGGACTTGAGGGTGAAAGGGAAGGAAGGAAGAAAGAAGAAAAGAATTTACAAACCTAAAGGACAGCAATTATTGAAGACATCAATATCACCATTTGCATGTGAAGTTTTATAAAAACATCAGGTATAGCTGGGTTTTACTAATTTGTGGGTTCTTCTTTTGCCCACCCTTTATCCCCCTAGTTTCACTTCTTATCACTAGATAGGAGAGAAAAAAAGGATAGAGGGGAGAGAGAGATAGGAATCCCTGAATATTATTTTTTTCTTCCTTCGTTTCCTTTTTTGAGCATGACTAACAAACCACAACAACCCTCTGAACAACCACCGACCACTGATCCTGTCTCTCCAGGCCCTAGCATTTATTTACCCTCTGAAAAGTTCTTAGAATTCCAAATGCGACAGATCACAGAAACTATCAGCAGCCGGCAACACCACGCCTCTGGTAGAGCACTAGGCAAATCACGGTCAGCTGCTCTGGACAGTCCGAAGCAGTCCCATATCCCCACGCCTGGGCTTACAACAAAAACCACATTTTTAGAATATTTCTACGTTTTTTAAATAAATGAAAATCCCAGCTTTCTCAAAACTATCACAACCAAGAGTCCAAAAGACTGAAGGCAGTAGCCTCTGTTGGAACTCAAGGACGTCACCTGGCAGAGGGGCACACTAAGCATACAAATGAAGAAAGCAGGCAACTCAAACTATATGCTATTAAACACGGGGATGACAAAGGTCCTTTTCTGGGAATCTATGCCCATCGAGAAGCATTCTGTGACACGGCTTCCTAAATGCACAGGAGCTCAGGTCTCATGTGCTAATTCTCTTTCTAATCATAAGGAACAAACCGGAATTCAGATGACTCAGTGTCTTCTCATCATTTCCCCCAAGTTGGGTCAAATCTGGACCATTGACCACATCTGGTTTGTTTGTCCCAAAAAGCTGTGAGCCACTCTGTAAGATCACTGATCACTCAATGGTTCAGTCTCTCACATCACTGGAAGCTTCTTGTGTGCCGACTGCTGTGCCTCAGAACACAATGTTGAGTAGAATAGACTGATCTGGAGCCCCAGTGGGCTTCCAAGCAGAGAAATATAAGATCCTGTGACAAGGCATTAAGCTTTGAAGGAATACGGATTCTGAGTCTGAATGAAATGAGTAGGTTCAGGGAAGCTCTCTGGAGTACACATTCAATCATCAAACTGTATGGAGGGGGGAGAGAGAAGACTGGGGGTGGGCAGACATGGAGAGGCAGGGAAAGCATGATGAAGACGCTCGGGAGAGCTGGCATTTTAAACGCACTGGCAGGAAGGAAGACATGGGCAGAGGAGGGTCTGGTGAGCAAGTGTTAAGAAGTACGGCTTTTATGTCCAAGGCCACTGCTTGGCTCAACAGTGAGCTAGAATGATCAGATTGACTCTGAGAAAGATCCCTGGCTGTGCAATAATCAAGACGTGGGAGTGGCCAGAACTGTGGCAGGGGATACTGTGGAGGTGATGGCGGCTGGTAAGAGCATCCGTGATGGATTAAGGGGCAGACAGAGATTGGGAGTACTGCTGTATGGTATTTAATAACTCCACCGAGTTCTTATTAGGATTCACCCAGCCGCCAATCATCGAGTCAGAGTCTTATTAATTGATCTAATCAGCTTCAGCACAATTACTGAGCAGTTACCCCCAAACTATTACTCTGGCTATTTCCCCCATGTTACTTGCTGTTTGAGTCTCACAGGGAGTTTTTTCGACTCCATCAGTCAGTCCCCAGGGGGTACTTCTCTCAGTCTTGTGCTCCTGGTCCATCTTGTCCAATGGGCAACTCCATCTTGTCCAATGGGCACCTCCTGCTCCCTCCATCTTTCTCCTCTTCCTGGTCTCGCCTGAGACCCCCTCACTCTATCCTCAAGTCCCACCCTTCTCTCTCTAATGCCTAATCACAGACTCTACCCTTTTATTAACCAATTAACTGTAAACGGGAGAGCAAGGTTTACACAACAGAAGCCAGTATATGTGAGAATTTTCTCCTCTGGATGGCAACCAGACCTTTGGGTTCAGAACTTAGCATTTGTGTACAGAGCATCAGAGAGGGGGTGGGGTGGGGATATGAGAGACATTTCAGAGACAGAACTGGAAGGGCTTATGGATATTTATGGGTAAGAGTTTGATACATAATTTCCAGGCTGCTGGATTGGGCAAATGACTGGATGGTAGGGGAATCGTCTGACTTGGATGTTTAATCTTTTATTTAAACTTGTGTTGAACCTACTCAAAAGAAGACAGATGAGCATGTGCGAAGAGAGGTGTCTAGGGAGATAGACCGACCACTAAAGTGTTCAGTGTGCAAAGCAAGCTTGAGTCTCTGAGTTCAGATCAGCAGTATGCAGAGAAAAAAGCTGAGTGTGAGAGGTGTGCCTGTTGTGAATGAAAATTCCTGAAGGGAAAAAAAAAAGCTGCATCTGTCTGTGAGTGATAACCCTTGAAAGGAATTCATGTCTCTGGAAATGTACCGTCTGATTAGAATTTCAGTGTTGTGGAGAGATGGAATGTTATTGAAAAATGAAAGTCCGTTTGGAATCTACTAGCTTCTACCAATCCAAAACCCAGGAAGGCCATCAGGTAGCGTCTTGATCCTGTATGAAAGCCTCCCTCAACGACTCCCATCCAGTTGCTGGTGCAGCCTACACAGAGGCCAGAAGGCCGCACCCACGCCGAATACGGGTCGGTGAACGAATGCATGGAAGGCATCTGTAAGATGTACGAGGAGCACCTGAAGAGGTTGAACCCCCTCAGCCAGTCCATCACCTATGGCGTCAGTCAGCTGTTTGAGTTTATCGACCGTATGGTAGACCTCAGCTGCCTGGTGTTCCGCGAAGACACCCAGACCTACAAGCCTCACAGCCGAGAATGGGTCAAAGAGAGGATCTACATGCTTCTCAGTCAGCAGGCGCAACGAGACGAGTCAGAGTGATCTTCTAGAAGCTTCCAGGGCTGGGGCTGTCTCGGACCGCCAGGAACATTTCTGATCAAAGCAGCAGGAACAAGCTGGAGCCATGAGCCATTTTCCATGGAAGGCTGCCCCTAACCTGTGAATAATTTCTCTTCACGTGAGCTTTGAGAATATTTGTCCTTGAAGGTTTTATTGTCACCTGCCAATAAAGTTTAAAACAAATCACACAAAAAAAGCCTCCCTCATCCTCCATGTACCTGCCTCTCTGATGTTCTCACCAATGTTTTTTCTTTTAACTTTTGGTTCTTTTTTTTTTTTTTTTTTTTTTTTTCGGAGCTGGGGACCGAACCCAGGGCCTTGCGCCTCCTAGGTAAGCGCTCTACCACTGAGCTAAATCCCCAGCCCCTTTTCTTTTAACTTTTAATTGATCTTTTTGTGAATTTCACATCATGCACCACAATTCCACCCATCTCCCTATAGAGGAATTTAATCCAGGAACACAGTTGCTATGGCGAGGGATCACATTCAAAGACATAGGTCTGTGTGATCCTACTTGAATGTGATCCTACTAGAATACAGACGAGCCACACACCTTTAATCCCTCTGGCTAGAATATAGACACATCCTTAGGACATCTGTCCAAGGTAAAATTAGTTTGTAGAAGAAGCACAGTGTTTGAAAGTGAAATCGAATTGGAGGACAGTTGAGTTCATGGAGTTCAGTTGAGTTCAGTTCAGTCAACTGAGTTGAGTGCATCAGAGGAAGTTGAAGCCAGAGAAGAAGATTAGAAAATTTGCCAGAGTTCAATGTCAAACAGCAATTCAGTGAGAGGCCAAGAGAAACCAGTTTGCACCAGTCAGCTTGGAGAGACTGAGCCGGAACAGCTGAACTAGCCAAGCAGAGTTCAGAAAGGGTGAGCTAATTCAGCAGTAAGCATTTGAGATGACAGTTATATCAGGCAAATAAAAGATGCCTTTACATCTCTCTATCTCTTTGTGTCTGTGCTTTACCCTTGCAACTCTCCAAAAACAAACAAACAAACAAACAATTTCGTTGGGGAAGCTGTACTGTGTCACAGTGTGTCCCACAGTGTACCCTTTTGTTACATCTTTACTTGTGAATGTTCGTTGCAAGGAGCCATTTGAGGCCCCTGGCTTCTGCTACACCATCAATACTGGGTCCTCACTGGGATTCCTCTCAGATATCCTGTTGTTGCCCTGTGTCCTGGACCTTCTGAAGCTTTGGATCGCAAGACTGGTCCCTTTGTATGCTTCAGATGTTCATAGTTGGGGTAGATGATGGGGTGGAGCCTGGACTTGCCCACGGGTGTGTTTTAAACTGGCCTTGATTTTTTTCCTTTCTCTGTTCTGTGAAACTACAAAAACTCCTCCCCCCTTTTTTTAATAGGAATTTTTAAATTTATATTTCTAATGTTATCCCCTTTCCTGGCTTCTTGTCCCTAAACCCCCATCCCATTCCCCCACCTCCCTGCCTCCCCACCCTGATATTCTCCTACACTGGGGGGGGGGTCCAACCTTGGCAGGACCAAGGGCTTCTCCTCCCATTGGTGCTCAACAAGGCCATCCTCTGCTACATATGCAGCTGGAGACATGGGTCTGTCCATGTGTACTCTTTGGGTGGTGGTTTAGTCCCTGAGAGCTCCGGTATTGTTGGTATTGTTGTTCTTATGGGGTTGCAAGCTCCTTCAGCTCCTTCAATCATTTCTCTAACTCCTCTAATGGTGACCCCAGGTCAATGGTTGGCTGAGAGCGTCTGTCTCTGTATTTGTTATGCTCTTGGCAGAACCTCTCAGGCTCCTGTCAGCATGCACTTCTTGGCATCAGCAATATTGTCTGGATTTGGTGGCTGTATGTATATGGGCTGGATCCACAGGTTGAGAGGCTCTGGATAGCTTTTCCTTCAGTCTCTGCTCCAAATGTTGTCTCCATGTTTCCTCCTTTGAATATTTTTGCTCCCTTTTCTAAGAAGGACTAAAGCATCCGTGCTTTGGTCATCCTTCTTCTTGAGCTTTATGTGGTCTGTGGATTGAATCTTGGGTAATCCAAGCTTTTGGGCTAATATCCACTTATCAGTGAGTGCATATCATGTGTGTTTTTCTGTGACTGGGTTACCTCACTCAGGATGATATTTTCCAGTTCCATCTATTTGCCTATGAATTTCATAAAGTCATTGTTTTTGATAGCTGAGTAATATTCCATTGTGTAGGTGTACCACATTTTCTGTATCCATTCCTCTGTTTAAGGGCATCTGGGTTCTTTCCAGCTTCTGGCTATTATAAATAAGGCTGCTATGAACATAGTGGAGCATGTGTCTTTGTTATATATTGGAGCATCATAAAAGCTTCTTAAACTTGCCCTGATTTACAATATTCTCTTGTAGGCTTAGATTTTTCAAAACCTACTTTAATAAGGGACCTTAAGCACTTCAACTTTCCTTCTAGGTAATGGAAAGGAAATGGAAAGTTTATAGGGCCAAATGGATGTAGACCAGTTTAGAGATTCCAGACTTCGTTGTCTGGATAGCAGCAGTTCAATTCACATGCATCAGCAGTGGTAGTTCAATCTACTCGGAAACAGCATTCACGAATCAGCCACAGCAGTTAGATCCAGACGAAACCCCAAGGCTTTGCCAATCAGCTGAAGCCCATGGAATTAGCGAGACACCAATGGAATACCCTCGGAATTTCTTTGGTGCACTTCTCTTTCCGACATCAAGACCAATGATGACCAGAGAAAGCAAGGCAAACTAATGCCACACCGTCGTCACTGTATGGTGGGCTATATTTATACCCTTGCCAAACATCACGTGTCCTGTCAAGTATCCGCTGTAGCAAAACATCACATGCTTTTTCCCAGGCAGTTTCCAGAAAAACACCACGAGTCTGTTCTCAGGAAAACATCCCTCCACGTGTCTGCTTCATCAACAACATCTCATAAGACAGTTTCCGGAAAAGCATCACGTGACACAACTGAGCCTCCAACGAAACCAGAAATTTCCACTTCATTCTCTGTTCTAAAACTAAAAAAACTTCTTGAAAGCAGCTTCAATACTGGAACACAGAGTTTTGGGGTAATCTGAGTCTGTGTTGCGAGGTCCAACACACTCTAGGATAAACAGTTGCTTTTATTTTTTTAAGATGAGAGCTGTTTCTTTTGTGGGCAGTTCTGGCCGTCCAACATTGGGCCCCAGGAACAATTTTTTTTTTTTTTTTTTTCCCACTAAAGGAATCCATCAGATTGGTGCCAGGTACCTGCCCAGGGCTCCCCTGTTGTCCAACATTCTGCATTGCCTTATTGGTGGAAAACCAGCTCTCCTCCAGATTTCCCTACATTTTGTTGGTGGTCCACTGGTTTGTCCTCAGCCGAAGTTTAGGATTCTTGGGTACTTGCTGGTTTGTTTCGAAAGGATTTTGCTTTAAGTTAGTCACTTTTGCTTGCTTCGAAAGTGTTTTGGTCTGGCATTGGCTTTTGCTTGCTCGACTTCCGGTCTCTAAGGGCGTTTTGTATTCGAACTATTTTGCTTGTTCTTTGTATTTTGCTCACTTTTAGGAGGACTCCAAGGGGCATTTTGGTTTTGTTTTGCTTGTCTAGTCTTTGAAACTATCCCCCCCACATTCCTCCTTTTTTTTTTTTTCCGAGCTGGGAACCAACCCAGGGCCTTGCGCTTCCTAGGCAAGCTCTACCACTGAGCTAAATCCCCAACCCCACATTCCTCCTCAAATTCACAATTCCTCATTTTTTCTGATGTTTCTCTTGTCTTTCCACAGCGAACTCCTGGGACACAGAGAACTAACTGAAACAAAACCAGGTTTTTTTTTGTCTACTGGAAAAGACACCATGTCAAAGACTCTCCTCCATCTCACTAGAAAGTACCTCCTTACTAGGTACGTTTAACTACCACCTGCGTTGCAAAATTTCAGGGGACAGATATGTGGATTTATTTTTTTCCATCTCAAACCTGCACCAAATCTTCCTTGGAACACACCCACGTGGGCTTCAGAAAGATTGGATGACACTCACCTCCCTCTACCTCGTCAACCAAGAGCTACAAGTAAATGTACATGAACCCTAACCCAAATGTACGAATATGTGTCTCCTCTAGAATTTTCCTGGAAAACCCTAAAAAAATTTAAAGATTTACTTATTATATATAAGTACACTGTAGCTGTCTTCAGACTCACCAGAGGAAGGCATTGGATCCCATTACAGATGGTTGTGGGCCACCATGGGGTTGCTGGGATTTGAACTCAGGACCTCTGGGAGAGCAGGCAGTGCTCTTAACCACTGAGCCAAACCTCCCATCTTAATTTGACCAAGCCTTTATGCTTACAAAGGTTTGCATCTTTCACTCCCTCCAGAAAGAAATTATTTTATTATTCAATATGATTTAGATAGAGATGAATCTCAGGTTTTGGACTGACAGAGTCCCAGTTTAAATCTACCCAAGAGAATTCCCTTTTTAGGGTGTTTCTATTTAGAGTCATAGACCTTATACTCAAAGCAGCAGAAAATTTTCCCACTAAGAAAGAAAAAAAAAAAAAGTTCTACCTGGTCCAACCAATTAATTACTGTGTTGCCACTGAAATTGCTGATGATAAGTTACAACGAAGTCGGGGTATAATGGCCAATCAACTGCAGCTGCCTGTGCTTCCTGCCCCAGCACCACCTGTCCTCATGCTGGTTGCTCTGTAAGTATGGCTGGATACCCTATAGTTTGAGCCTGTTGGGAACAAGCAAAAGAAACTTATTTCAAGTAGTACCATTTCGTTTTCAGACTCCATTTAATCATAGGGAGAAACTGAATTCAAGGTCCCAGGCCCTAGGGGAGTTGGGGACTTCCCTATAGTTTAGCTGAACAGCTTCTGTGGGAAAGAGTTGTCTGAGTCTAGACATCTCAAGGACAATTTCTCCATCTTGCTGGCGGGTCACACAAGTTCATGTTCCATGGCCTAGGAACAAACACCCATCCCACTTTTCCAAATGTCTTCTTAATTGTCTGTTAACCGGTAAAGAATGTAGGAATTGCTGCTATCTAAACCAAGGTGCGTAAGTTGCAGAAATATATAACCAATTGTCTGTTGTGCCCTAATTAACTACACGCAGCTGATTGCTCCTTTGTCCCAGTTACCACTCTGAGCTCTGCACCTGATGTCTAGGAGAATGAATTAAGGACCTTGAAGCCAGGTGCCCTGGATACAGGTCAGTCTCCTACAGGTCCTTCCTTGCTTTACCCATAATGTCAAAATACAATTGGATAACACTGAAGCTCTCCCGCCCCCATCTTCTCACTCATGCATTCCCATGCTTCAAAAATGATGTTGTACAGACTCCCTTTGGGGAACCGTTTCAGATCCTGAGCTAGTTTGTATCCCTGAGTGCTCAGAAAATAAAGCTTTTACTTTTAAGCTTCTGTATATGAAGTGGGTTTCCTTGGCTCCCATCCACACTCGCTATGCTACATAGATAGATAAACTATGATAGTTTTATGTCAACTTGACACAGGCTAAAGTCATTTGAGAGGAGGAAACCTCAATTAAGAAACTACCTCCATAAGACCGTGATATATGCAAACTTGCAGGGTTTAAATTAATGATTAATTAGTGATTGATTGAAAACAGCCCAATCCATTGTGGGTTGTGCCATCCTTGGACTGGTGGTCCTGGGTCTATAAGAAAGAGGCTGAGCCAGCCATGAGGAGCAAGTCAGTAAGTAGCACTGCTCCACGACCTCTGCCTTAGTTCCTGTGCTGGGTTCCTGCCTTGCTTGAGTTCCTGTCCTGGCTCCCTTCAATGATAAGCAGCAATGTGGAAGTATAAGCCAAATAAAGCTGGTCAGAAGGCAGCAGGAAGAGGGAGACCCACTGGGCCTGGCTTGGGCTTTTTTTTTTTTTTTTTTTTTTTTTTTTCTATTTTTTCGGAGCTGGGGACCGACTGGCTTGGGCTTTTGAAACCTCAAATCTCACTCTCAGTGACACACTTCCTCCCCCAGGGTCACACCTACTCCAACAAAGGCCACACTTCCTAATCCCTCCCAAGCAGTGCTGCTCCCTAATGACCACACATTTAAACATATGCATCTATGGGTACCATTCCTATTCAGACCACCACAAGCCTGTACCTTAACAAGGACAGTGGATAATGTTAATACTGATGAAACAGTGGGGACAACGGCCAACATTTCTTAGTGTAGGTAGCTTGAGACATTGTATCTTATGGGCCCATGTTCCCTGACTAAATACACCCTTAAAGTATTCTATAGTATAGTTAGGTGGAATTGAAAAAAATAGTAAACAACACCCATGTTCTGATAACCAGAAGCAGGTGGGTGGTATTAAGTATTAACTTCTACCGGGGGCCACTTCCCTCTCTGACTGTGAAATGAGAAATAACATTTTATCCCCACAAACCCCATGAAATCCCAACTTCTCACAAATTTGACCCTTTCCTTGATTCTATCCTGCCATGAATAATATCCGGTACACAGGACAGGACTGATTCATCTGGAAAGGGACTCAGAATGATACTCTGCTGTTCTGAATTGTTTGTCCCCCTGTAATGTAACTGCCCATTAGCTTTCCCAGACTGGGATCTAGGGCGCCATCAAGATAGAAGGTCAGATCCAGCTGTCACCTGCAAATCAGAGTTACAGAGCCTTAGCTATTGAGGCTCAATGCTTACTAGAATTGGAGCTAGCCACTCCATTGAGGTGATTGCCATGGAATCAAATGGGCCAGAACAAGACTAGTGATGAAGGATAAGGAACTGTCCCAAGTGCTCCAGACATCAAAGGTTCCATGAAGTACAACTCACAGTAGACATGGTGGTGCATGTGTGAATGTGTGTGCGTGCGTGTGGGGGATCTGTGTGTGTGTGTGTGTCTGAGTGTGTGAGTGTGTATGTGTCTGAGTGTGTGAGTGTGTGTGCGTGCGTGTGGGGGATCTGTGTGTGTGAGTGTGTGTGTGTGAGTATGTGTGTTTGTGTGAGTGTGTGTGCAGGCATGTGGGGGGATCTCTGTGTGTGTATGTGTGTTTGTGTGAGTGTGTATGAGTGTGTGTGCGCATGTGTAGGGGATCTGTGTGAGTGTGTGTGCATGCGTGTGGGGGATCTGTGTGTGTGAGTGTGTGTGTGTGTGTGTGTGTGTGTGAGTATGTGTGTTTGTGTGAGTGTGTGTGCAGGTGTGTGTGTGTGGGGGTGTCTGTGTGTGTGTGTTTGTGTGAGTGTGTGTTTGTGTGTGTGAGTGTGTGTTCATCGTTAGTTTTAGTAAAGGAACATGTGAACCGTGTGGGGGCTTTTTTTGATTAACTAACTAGGCCAGACCGTGCTTTTGATTATTTTGATTTTAGGTACAATAATCCTATTTAATATGTCACATGTAAATGTTATTTCAGATACATAAGTTTTAAAAAAAAAGGTCAGCGGCAGACCATGATGGCTGGTACTTTTGATATAATCCAGGAGTTTCTTTATGAATGGCATTACCAGCTGTCCCTCTCTCCTGAAGACTGCTGTCCCACCCATTATTCAGCCTCATCCACACCAGATCCTAGAATGAGCCTCTATGGGGAACCATATAGTATTTAATATGTGGCCTCTGTATGCACAAAATGGGATGGCCAACCCATAGTGGGTACCGTGAATGAAAGTCCACCCTCCCCACAAAGCTACATCTGTCTGTGAGTGAAACCCCTCAAAGGAATTCATGTCCGCGGGAACTGACTGGCTGATCAGAGAACTTCAGCACTGTGGATCGCAGGTACTGAGACTAATTACCTTATTTTGGGCTAAGTTCTGACTCTGTAGAGCAGCCATTCCTTGCCACTCTCCGTGTCAATGACATGATAGTAGACAAAAAGCCTTTTTGGAACCTCTTAGCTTAGTATACCAGTAGCCCCTACCAATCCAAAAGCTAAGACTATCACCAGAAGGCGTCCAGAGCCCGTAGAAAGCCTCCCCCATTTCTATGTGCTTGCGTCTCCGATGTTCCCATCAATGTATTTTAAACTTGCCTTGGTTCACAACGTCCTCTGTCCTATAAAATCTTATAAGAACCTGTTAGACTGCTTCAGTGTTAGAACACAGAATTTGGGGGTAACCTGAATCTATGTTGCCGGGTCATAGTTTATATGTTCTATAAACCGTATCCTTTATTCCTCTGAGGTGAGAGCTGTTTCTTTCATCAGACTGTAATCCCAGTGCTGGGATGGGGTCAGGGTGGCATGGCGGCAGGAGGGTCTTTGAGGCTTGCTGTTAGGTCTAGCTCAATCAGTATGTTCTAGGTGCAGTGTGAGAGACCTTGACTCTATTGAGTAACTGGAGAGTGATGAGGGATGCTCCTAGTGTTGGCCTTTGACCTCTGTCCTCTGCACATACATGCACGGGTATCAACACATCCAAATATGTACACACACACATACACACACACACACACACACACACACACACACACACACTCCCCTCAGAGAAGGGAGAGGCAAGCTGAATGCAGAAAGCCATTTTAACCTTGGCCCAGTCATCAACCATGAAGACACTACCCCACTATTTAGCATGAAAGCGTCTGGCAAAAAATCTCTCTGCTGCTTCTTTCTACAGAAGCCCAAGAGTCAGAAACCTCCTAGTATTGAGAATCTAAATGGCAGAATACATTTAGGTCCATCTCAAATACTTCTGTTTAGTCTGTCTGTATCCCTACCCAAAGGCTTGTCTGAACCATTCATTATCCCTCCCTCTTGGGTAATTTCATTGCCTTGTTTCCAGGATTCGCTAGAGAAACAGAACCAGAGAGTGTATATGAATATATAAGAGTCTTCTTTTGCGCACATGGCTGTAAGGGCCCATAAGTCCTACTGATGTCTGTCTGCAAGCAAGAGGTCACAGAATGTGAGTTGGGTAATCCAGCCTGGGTCTGAAGCTTGAAGTAAGGGGGTGCTAAGGTAAATCCTGAAGTCTGAAGTCACTCAAGGCAGGGGCTCTGAGGTCTAAGGGCAGGAGAAAGTGAATGTCTTATGTAGGTATAATGTTATTGTACACTGTGTAAAGAGTATCCTTGTATTATTCAAATGATGATTTCTGTGACCCCATATCTGGTTGCAAGCCTTATTTTGAGAATCTCCTGTCTCAATGTTGTATGTAAGCATTTCTCCCCATTTATTCTCTGATTTGTCAATAAAAGCTGATCAGCCAATGAGTGATCAGAGGAAAAAATAGGGCAGGACTTCCACCCAGCCAGGGGAGGGAGCAATAGAGAGAGGAAGTGGAGGTTAGCCTCAGGAAGAGAGTCCAAGAAACAGCATGAGAAAAAGACCTGTAGCACAGAAAGCCTTAAAATGCTGGGAGGTAACCAGATTAGAATAGAAGATGTAATATAGAGTAATAACCACTCAGTTATTATGCCCTTAAGCTTGTTAAATAAATATATTTAGTCTAGTCTCTATTTAAGAGCAAACTGGAAACCACACTTTTAAAAAGTGACAGACACTCCTAATTTAATAAGGGAGCAACAGACTTTGGCTTTTCTCTTCCATTTTCTTCTATCCGGGTCCTTCTGGAAACTGCCAGTGTTAACCCATTCTCTGATTCTATAAGGAAATGACCAAGACAGAGCCCTTTATCAAGACAAAAAGTTTATTTGACTTCATTCCAGAGGGTTAAATCCAGATAGCACACAAATCTTCTTGGCTGTATCAGTACCATGATGGGCAGAATCATGGAAGGAGTTTAAAGGGAGAGGTCATAGGTCAAAGGAATGCTAAGAGAGGAATTCAGAGATCAGAATTACACTCTTATAACACATTTCTTGAGATCTGGGGTCCAACATAAGTGTCATTGTTGGTATTCTGTTTAAGCTCCACCCCCAGCTACCTGGGAATAGCCAGGTATGCTCTGCCCCACAGTCGCCTAGCAACAGTCAGCTGTACCTGACTATATAAGGGGCTGCTTGCCCCTCCTCGCTCTCTTACTCTCTCTTACCCTCTCTTACCCTCTCTTACTCTCTCTTACACTCTCTTACTCCTCTTGCTCTTTGTTCTTTTCTGTTCTTGCCCCCATCCCGCCCTCCATGTGCCCATGGCTGGCCGCCTTTTCTCTCTTCTTCTATTCTCTCACTAAACCTCTCCACGTGGAATCATGGGGTTTGGGTGTCTTCTGTCAGGGCATGGGCCAAGAACCGAAAACCTAACAGTCATCACCTCTTTATGTTGCCACACTGGGAGCCACTCTTCCAGGACATGACTGCCCTTTCAACTTTGTCTAGACCACGGCATGCCCTAACATCCTTAGTTTAGTCAAACTGACACACAAAATGAACTCCTATGTAGCCCTTGGGTGACCTAACATGGCCCTTTTCAATATGTCATTATTTCAACGTAGCATAGCTACTATGCTTTTAGATCTATGGTTTATTGAGCTTTCTGAGTTTCTTCCTGATACCATCTCTTTAATTGCACCTTGAACGCATCCTTTATTCCTCACAGATTATGGAACCGCAAACTCTCTCAGGTAACACTTTCCCAAAGACACTTGCACAGGCCGCTGCTACCAACCCCATCGGCATTCCAAGCACTAATGTGGAGGTTAGTATGTTTCAGACATCTCAAAGCTCACTTGGCATTTTAGAAATTCTGTCACAGTCCTTTGAAACAGCCAAGAGGAAAAGAGTTAGATTTGGTTGGTCCTCTTTTCTTCCTTCCTCGTGCTCTGAATTTCATATTTGAAAGTGATGAGTGAGACTGTAGACAATAAATTATGTGAAGAAAAAGTGCTGCGTTGTCTGCATTGACAGTAATTACCACGAGCTTTAGCAAGCTTTTGGGCGTCTTTCCATTAGGGCTGTGAAGAGGAATACTCATTAATGAATCATTACCCACCTCCAGTAGACGGTGCTGCCTGGAAGTCCTCGTCCAGTTTCTCAGGTTTCTGTCTCTGTTGAATGGCTGTTGTGCTTTCCTCAAACCTCTGGTCCTTTCCTGTCATTTCTCCCTCTGCTTCTTTAATCGAAGCCATCAGCCTACAACTCGGCACGTCTATAAACTAATTGCCTTCCTCCTGCACCTCCACTACCTCAGCAGACCTCCCCTCCTACCCCTCCCCGGTGATCTCCTCACTCGGCTGTGGTTTCAACCATTCCCTTTCAACCAGCTTCTGCTCATGACTTTTTCATCTTTCAGTAAAGAGAAAGGGAGCAAACCACCCAAAAAGCCCTGCCCGTTTTGCTTTCCCCTTGATAACCTCACCTCTCTCTGTCCTTTAGCACCAAGTCAGCAGGCGATGATTGGTTTGTGGTTTCGTACTCTTTGCCTGTTGGTGTATGGTGTTGTTTTACGGATTCTGTCTCTTTGCTTGCTGCTCCACCACACCCAGTACATTCACGAACTTCACAGAACTTCACGGCAGGACTGCGATGCAGTTCTTGGCAGGACCCACAGTGCACTTCACGGCAGGACAGCGTGCCCACATGTGCCCACATGTGCCCACAACATCACTGCTGCTCATTTTATCTGGGCTCTAAACCACACAGAACACAACAATCCACCATTCTATTTGAAATTTTCATCCTGTGGACGTTTTGTCCCCTCACAGGGTTTCCTGGGTAGCCCTGACCCCTGGAACTCTCACTGTAGACCAAACTGGCCTTGAACTCAGAGTTCTGCCTGCCTCTGCCTCCCAAGTGCTGAGATTAAAGTCGCGTGCTGCTATTGGATGCCTGGATTCCTTAAGGCTCTTGGCCCTAAGCCAATTTTCCTTGAATTTATAGATCTTTATTCGTCTAAGCTCTATCTATTACTAGGTGGTAATGATTCTCAAATATTAGCCCAAGCTTCTGCTCTCGACCTTTGCTCTTCTTTGCTTTTCTTCTCTGCTTGGTTCTTTTTAATTGAAAATACTTTTTTTTCATACATTATATTCTTTCTAATCACACCCACCACCACCACCCCCGTCATCTGCAGATCCTTTCCACTTATCCAACCCCATGCCCTCTTCCTCTCTGTCTTTAGAGAAAAAACAGCCAAATTAACAAAACAAGACAAAAATGAGAGAACTGAAGACTATAAAGCAAACAAACAAACAAACAAACAAACAAAACAAAAACAAAACAAAACAAAACAAGAAGGGGAAACATGCAGAGACACACACAAAACCCATAAACACACAAAATCAGAAACCATAATGTAGACGGCAGGCAGGTATGGTGGCACAGGCCTTTAATCCCAGCATGCAGAGGCAGAGGCAGGCTGGTCTATGTGAGTTCAAGGTCAGCTTGGTTTACAAATTGAGTCCAGGACAAACAAGGCTTGTTATACAAAGAAACCCTGTCTTAAAAAACAAACTAACCAACTAAACAAACAAGAGACTATAATACATATGAGCAAAGACAAGTAAGATGAAAAATGCCCAAACAAAACACTTGAAACAAATATTCTCCAAAGCACCACTGAGTTCGTTTGGTGTTGGCTTTTAAGCTGGATTTGGGGCCTGTCCTGTGGTTTGTATACTCAGTGAGACTCCACTGGAGAAAACAAAGTTTTCCTTTGTGAGCAGTTGACACTTGGAGACAGCTTTTGTGTTAGGGGTGGGTGCTTGTGTCTGCTTCTCCTCTATCCTTGAACCTCATCTGACTTCGACCTCCACGGGTCTTCTGTGCACCTCCGCAGTCTCTGTGCGTCTGTCAGAGACTTCCCATCAGTCTCCGGTCATATGCGCGTCAGTCCTCCTGCTCCTGGAAGGCGCCGTTTCCTTGGTGTCCTTCATCCCCACTGGCTTTTACAATCTTTTCACTTCCCCTTTCGGGTTCCTCGAGCCTTGAGGGGAGGGCTTTGACGACAGCATCCCATGTAGGATGGAGCGTTCCAAGGTCTCGCGCTCTCTACATTGTCCAGCTGTGGGTCTCTATCTTCGTCCGGTCTCCTGCAGGAGGAAGCCTCTCTGATGGTGGCTGAGCAAGACGCTGACGCATACACATTGCTCGGGTAGCTTAAAAATGTCTCAAGCTCGGCACATCTGAGGCTGAGTCTCTGGTCTTTCTGCTTGAACCTGGGCAACTCCATTGCTCCTTTTCTCAGCGAAGGGCCCTGCCAGGCATGTCATAGGAAACTCCACGTAAGATCCTAGCTCCAACAACAGCTTCTCTTCATCTCCCGAATTCAGTACAATTCTGCTGATAACCCCCGGATGGGCATTGAATCTTCCGCTGCTGTTTGGTGCTAGTTTACGCAATTTCTACGCATCTTCAGGTAAACGAGATCACACTTGGTATTTATTAATTCTCTCCCTTCTCCCTTCAGATTAGTAGTAAAATCCGGAGGGTCTGGGTTTTCGGAGCCTCCTATAGAGAGCCATTCATTGGATAGCAATGAGGCAGTCGCCTAGCAGGTTCATATGAGCAAACAGGAAATTTATGACTGCGATATTAACATTCCCGCAAAATTCTTTGATTTTTATTTCAATTATATCCTAAGACAGTACAAAAACTGAGTGTATAATTGACAACAATTACTTAATAGAAAGTATGCCTGCTTAAAGATTAAAACTGACTGAAAATAGGCCACGGAGGTGATTTTTGTACAGGCTATGCGTCAGTAAAGAAAAATTGACTGCACAGAGCTATTTTACATAAAATCAATTTAAAGATAAGAGAAAAGTAAACAAACATGAAATGAAAATATTCCATATATAAACCTAACACAAATCAGGTTCAAAGGAGGAAGAAATAAATCTGCGTCTTCAAAGATTCCTCATCAGGCAAGGCAGTTACCATGCGAAAACAGCACACTCGTTCACAAGGGCATTGCCTGTTCAGAGTGCTGCTTCGAGAGAGGCCACGCAATATAACACCCAGGAGTAGTTTTAACATGAAGAAGCCCCACCTCTCTCTCTCTCTCTCTCTCTCTCTCTCTCTCTCTCTCTCTCTCTCTCTCTCTCTCTCTCTCTCTCTCTCTCAGCTATGTAGACTGGGCTCTTCACTATCCCAGCCAATAGCTGCCTGTGAGTAACCATGACAACAGCCTCTGTAACGGTTAGCAGCATGTCTCAGGAAGAACAGTACACTTCAAGGTCAAACATTGCGTTTGTTAAAAAAATAAAAGCCTCATCCTGCTCTTCTGTACAAACATGGCATTGAACGTCAGCCAAAATGCGAGGCTCCCTGAGTCTCCTGTGTTGAGATGGGGTGGGTTGCTGTTCCTGGGCTCTCTACTTTAAATCCCCTTGGACCTCAGCTCCGAGGCACTGAGCTGTTATTGCTGAAGCTGGATTGTGTGGCCGAGAACTATTGCCATTCAGTTTGTCCATCTTTGGGCCTGTGGTACCTGCTGACTCCTGTTACAGGCTTCGGTGTGTCCAGCAGGGGCCACATTCTCCTTTCTGGAACTCGTTGAGTATTTTTTAAGAGTGTGTTTTTTCACTTTTGTCTAACTTGTACTTCTGTTTGGGTTAACCGTTGTTTGGGGTTTATAGCATGTGTCAAGGGTTCTCAAACTATAGTTCAGGAGCCAAACGTAGCTTGGGAAGTATCTTCTTCCATGGGGACAGAGCTGAGCAACCGTGGCTAAGACCTTCAGAGATCAGAACACTCACTTCTTGATGCTCTCCGTGGAAAGTTTCTATATCCCACTTAAACATTTTAACATATAACCCATCTACTTCATGTTAGGATTCTTCCCACACATCCACTTCAAAGAGAACGGGGCTGAGGCGATGCCTTGGCAGAGCCACTAAGGGTATATCCTCCTCTACACTCCCAGCACCTATGCTGGGAGGCTCGACTGCCTGTAACTCCAGTTCTAGGAGACCCGATGACGTCTCTTCTAGCTCCAAAGCCAACTGCGAGCTCAAGTATTCATAGCCACACATACACATAATTTTAAAAGTACTTCTTTAAAAAGACCACTCTCTGATTTTTTAAAAGAGAATGCTTCTTTTTGAAACAAAGTTTCACCCTGTGTCTTAGGCTGGCTTTGAACTTGTGAACTTCTTGCTTCATTCAGCCTGTGAAATGCCAAGGTTAAAGGCCTGTCGCACCAGTCCTGGCTTTTTCTTTTATTTATTTATGTGTCTGAGCCTTTTGCCTGCATATGCCATGTGTATGCCTGATGCCCTTGGGGGTCAGAAGAAACGTGGAATCCTCTGGAATTGGAGATCATAAACCAGAATTGTTTATGATCTCCATAAGCCACCATGTGGGTTCTGAGACCTGAGCCCCAGTCAGTCCTTTGCGCTTAACCTGCTGAGCCACCCATCTTTCCAGCCATACACTTGGCTTTTTAAAAGCTATACCTGTAGGCATATAAACATACAAAGTTTTTTTATGAGTAAAATGCAACAAAACAAAACAAGACAAAAGACCAAAACCAACCAAACAAACAAACCAACACTATTTTTTTATATTACTGCCACTTCTAGTGTTGTCATTCCAGATTTCTCCCCCGGGAATTCCTTTTTGTATTCACTTGTTCTGTTTTCTCAGACAAGGCTCATGCAGCCAAAGCTGGCCTCAGATCTGCTACAGAGGATGAGGATGGCTTTGAACTTACGATCTTCCTGAGTTCATCTCCTGTGAGCTGCGATTACAGACAGGATGCACCACGCCCAGCCGGAGGAGGTGCTCCAGATCAGAACCCAGAGCTTCCCGAATGCCAGGCAAGTGCTTTACCAGCTGAACTGCATTCCACGGCCTTTTACATCTCCCGTGGCATGAATCTAGCGGCGATGACTTTGATCGGCTTTTTCGTGTCTTAAAAGTCTTCCCGTGCTTTTGAAACTGTGCTAGATGAAACAGTCTAGGTTGACAGTTTTATTTTATTATGTTTTGTTGAGATTTTGGTTTGGGGTTTCTGCTTTCAAAAATGTCTCACTGCACTTATTTATACGTGTGTATGTGTCCTGTGTAATGTGTCCATGGTGTGCCAGTGGAGATCAGAGGAAGGAGTCCATTCCCTTTCTTCACATGGGTCATGGGGAATCAAACTCAGCTCCTGAGGTTTAGTGGCAAGCCCCTTTACCTGCTGAGCCCTCTTACTTGCCTTTCTTTCCTCCTTGTTATTTAACAATTTGCCTCTGGTGTGCTTCATGGTAGCTTCCTTCTTGTTCTTGTGATTGGACTCCGTCGAGCTCCTTAGACCTATGGACGCATAGTTTCACATCACACCCTGCGGTGTCTGTCAGCAATGGTCTACCTCAACCTTTTAGGAGCCTCTGTTCCTCCTCAGCAAACCCTAGTTCCACAGCCACACAGCCCACAACTCACACAGAGCGGCTCCTCCGTCAGCCCTCCCTCCCCACCCCTTCTCCTAAATCCCATGCACCAATGTGGCTGCTCACAACCATCTGCAGCTCTGATTCCAGAAGATTCCCAAGCCCTCCTCTGACCTCTGAAAGCACAGCACACACATGGTGCACATACACACATGCATATACACACATGCATATACACACATGCATATACATAATATGCATATACATAAAATAAAAATAATAAATCCCCCCGAAGAGAAATACTTCAATCTTTTCAAGGCCTGCTCTAACACTTTTTAGGTGGAATTAATAAATCTTAATGTAAGGCTGGTTTGGCCTGGTTACTAAGACATTATCTAGTGTTTGAGCTAGGCGTTTGTCGCAGTACCCTGTGTGTCACAAGGCTTCTCCACCCATGGTGGGGGAGTCAATTAGGTCCTGGCTGTGTAATCAGTGGGTTTCTTTTCTTTACCCTTCTTTTTCCTGGATAAAGATGGCTTCTCTAAACTTCAAAGCCATTGACTTTAATAGGCGCTCTATCTGAGAGCTCCCACTTCCTTTCCAGGCTGCTCTCTCTGCTCTGGAATGCCAGCCACCAAAGTCTACCTCACTCTTAACTTCCCAGTTGTCTCTTGGATTCGAATCAATCCTACTTCCCCTTCTCCTCCTCATACTGTAGCCAGGAGCCTCTTCCCAAATCACTAAGTGTGGCCATCCTAGGAGTGACTGACTCATATTTAACTTTTTATTATATAATTTTTCTAACATGCATAACAGTAACGAAAGTAGTATGTTGTGTTCTTATATCCCTCTGCAATTTCAACACTTGTCAAAATTTCCCTCATCTTATGTTGTGTCTCTCCCCAGTATAATCCTTTTCCTTGTGCATTTGGAAGCACTCACAGACATATGTCTCAGAAATACTTCAGTGTACATGTCTTGGGGTCATTAGCAGAGACTAAAATAAGCAATCCTTGCACGTGGGAGGCAGAGGCAGGTGCCCCTCTGAGTTTGAAGCCAGCCTGGAGTACAGAGTAAATTCCAGGAGAGCCAAGGCTGTCACACAGAAGCCCTGTCTCCTAAACACACACACACACACACACACACACACACACACACACACACACACACTCCTGTACACAATAATAATAATAATAATTATTATTATAATACTGTGCCATTCATCAGTTAAGAAAATCAGTAAGAATTCTTAAATACCATCTAATAGTGAAATTGAGTATAAGTTGCTTACTTTAATTCTTCTTCCTCCTCTCCCTTCCTCCCTCCTTTCTTCCCTCCCTCCCTTTCTCTTGGGATTGAAGCTAAGACCATGCATACACTAAGTAGGACTCTGCCTCCAAAGTTCCCTTCCTCCCTTTGGTAGATGATCTGTCTCAATCCACACCCACACAGTTATCATAGTTTACCCTAGGCTGCAGCATCTCTTGTATGCTGTACCAGGTCTTTTCGATGTTTACAATACCTTAGGGTGGCTCACTTGTCTGTAGATCATCTTCCAGTCTGTGTTTGTTGATTTTTCCCTTGCATAGTCACTTCAGATGTTGGGCGAATCCTTAGGTCTCCCTCTAAGTTGATAGTTAGACCTAGACTCTAAAGAGTCGCTCAGATTTGATTTTAAAGATTTGTATTTTATTTCATGCTTGTTCGTGTTTTGCCCACGTCTATGTTGGTGCACCATGTGCATGTCAGGTCCCCCTGGAAGTCAGAAGAGGGCTTCAGATCCCCTGGGACTGGAGTTACAGATACTTGTGGACCTCCTGGTCAGTGCTGTGAATTGAATCCCAGATCTCTGGAAGAGCAGCCAGTGCTTTTAACCATTGAGCCGCCTCTCTACCACCTCCTTTAATTTTCCAGGCAAGAACATTTTATGAGGTCTTAGGTACTTCTTCAAGCACGAATGCCTCACTCTTAAGAAGGATAACGCTGACCAGTACATGCCAGTCATACCAAACTGACCCATTCATTTAAGGTGGCCTTACCAGCATTTTATCTTATGATGTTGACATCCTTCAAAGGACAATCTTAAATTAAGATTGATTAAGCATGGCTAGTATTTTTAGGAATAAAACTCCTTGAAATGGTTTGGAGGTGGCTATAAGAATATTCTTGGCTCGGGCTGAGGCAACATTTCTTTTTTTTTTAAATTTATTTATTTTTATTTTATGTGCATTGGTGTTTTGCCTCCATGTACGTCTGTGTGAGGGTGTCAGACATCCTAGAACTGCAGTTATAGACAGTTGTGAACTGGCAAGTGGGTCCTGGGAATTGAACCAAGGTCCTCTGGGAGAGGACCTCAAGCCATGTCTCCAACCCAGTCTCTTTTCTTGTTCTTCAACAATTTGCCTACCCTGTCTCAGAGGTTTAATGGCCTGTTAGAGTGTCCATAATATTGTTCCAATGTAAGTTTCCAGCAGAGGAGTCATATAACACTATATGAGATGTCGGGTCTTAATGCTGAAAAGTAAACACAATAGGAGATGGTTTGTGGTATGTGTGTGTGTCTATGTGTGTCTGTGTGTGTCTGTGTCTGTCTGTGTGTGTCTGTGTCTGTATCTGTGTTTGTCTTTCTGTGTCTGTGTGTGTGCATGTCTGCAGATAAAAATCATCTTAGACAGGGCTTTTATCTTGCAATCACTCCTCTATTCTTCTGAAGGTTCAATCTCTTCTTTTCTGTGAAATTGTGTTTATTGTTCTTGGTAAGTAGCCAGTACTAAGTTGGCAGATTTATTTTACTGGTCTTTGAAATTTAAAAAATAAAAGTCTCAGATAACAGGCTCGACTGATAGGAACACAAGAGACTCTCACGGTGGCATAAGCTTTAATGCTCCTTTTTCCTAAAGGAGGGCATGGAGTACAAAAAAGAACAAATTGAGAAATACCTATCTGAAGGACAATGGAACCGGTGTAAGGAGCAGACATCTATCAGATGACACCAGGATTAGTCAGGTCGCCATTTGTTTCTCCTGTAACGGCCCACTAGCTCTCAATGTCCCAGTAAAAGCAGATAGTCACTCGAGATGTCACTTCACACCCACAAAGATGGCTGTAACCATAAAGAATAACAAGTGTGGCACTGGACCCTCGTATATGTCTGATGGGGACATAAAATGGTGCATCCTGTCTGCACAGCAGCCGGGCCGTTCCTCAGATCCGCAAGCCTAGAGTTGTCACATGATCCAGCAAGCCCGTGCGTGGACAGGTACTCAGGTGAACTGAACACCTCATACACAGCCCTCATAGCAGTGCAATACAAACTACAAACTGGGGCGTACGCCTCAATGGCAAGGGGCTTACTTTCTTACCTAGCCTGTGTGACGCTGTGGGTGCGACCCTCAGCACACACAAGGAAAGAAAGCAGACTAAATATGAACATAACCTCGTGTCGTTGACTAGCTAGAACGTCTGACAGCTCGAGTCCATAGCTGTTGGTAGAGGACACGACAACATGGATGGAATTTGATGACAGCATGCTGGATGAAAGAAGGTGCCCTGCCAATCACACGTCATCCAATCACAGGTCATCCAATCACACATCATCCAATCACACGTCATCCAATCACAGGTCATCCAATCACACGTCATCCAATCGCACGTCATCCAATCACGTCATCCAATCACACGTCATCTGACTCCCTTTACAGGCAATGTCCAGAAAAATCAAATCCATACAGACACAAAGGAACCGGTGGTCCCATAGCACCTCAGGGGCCAGGGATGCAGGGATGGCGGCCGATGGACTATCTGCTCTGATGTTTCTCTGAGATGCTGAGGCATTCTAAATTTTTTCCATGACAGCAGTACAACCCCGTGCATATATTTACTCACTGGATTGAACACTCTAAATGGGCAAATCGTATGCTGTGTGAACTATGTCTTAATAAAGCTGCTATTAAAAATAAAATTGAGGGGTTGGGGATTTAGCTCAGTGGTAGAGCACTTGCCTAGCAAGTGCAAGGCCCTGGGTTCGGTCCCCAGCTCAGAAAAAAAAAAAAAAGTTAAAAATAAAATTGAGTTTCTTTCCTTTTCCTTCCTTTCGGCAGAGCTGAGGGTCAAGCCAGGGCCTCATTTGTACCGCTGCCCTCATCCCTACCCTGGAACTGATGTTTTTAGCTGTCTGTTCTTTTTAAAAAATTTCCTTCCTTATAATTCTTATCTTCTCCCTTTATTAAAATTTTTTGCATTGATTTTAGTATGTGTCACTGTGTGTGTGTGTGTGTGTGTGTGTGTGTGTGTGTGTGTGTGTTTTGAGATCAGAGACAACAGCTTGCCCAATTTGATTCTCTTCTTCTATCATGTGTGTTCTGAGGATCAAACCCACATCATCAGACTTAGTGGCAAGCACCCTTACTCACTGAGTCATCTCACTGACCCCTTCTTCCTTTGATTTTAGAATTTAAACTTGAATTAACAAGGTTATCGAGTTACCAATAACAGTGAGAGTAAACCTACCAATGTAACTGGTATTGATAACTCCACTGGAACAAATTCAATTAGAAGGTTGTATAGTGAATTCAGACTTAGAGAAACCATTTCAGATGAGGTCGTTTCCTGACTTAAGAGTGAGGAGTGTAAGATTTCCCAGGGCATACATGGACTAGTAAGCTATACAATGTTGATATTTTACAACCAGATTTTTTTAAGGTTTATTTATTTACTATATATAAGTACACTGTAGCTGTCTTCACACACACCAGAAGAGAGCATCAGATCTCATTACAGATGGTTGTGAGCCACCATGTGGTTGCTAAGATTTAAACTTAGGACCTCTGGAAGACCACTGAGCCTTCTCTACAACCAGATTTTTAAAAGAAAGAGTGAGAGCTTCGGATATGGAGACAGGGAAGAATTAGGTTTGTTCAAATCTTGGGGTGTCTGGCACAAATTAGAATCGAAAACAACCCCCTAAGATACAAGCAGAGTAGATGAACATGAATCTATGAACAGTTGTTTGATTTCTACTGACAGTTTTACGAGAGAGCATCTGAGTCTAGGGATGGATGGGTGATATGAGACTATGGTGTTTTAAACAATGGAAAGGTTCACTTTGAAATGCAAAACAACAAATACTATATCAGGAAATCAAACCACAAAGAGAGCCCAGGTCGCTGTTTAAAATGCCACAAGGCTCAGGGGGAAGAATAAACAGAAAGGCTCTGGCAGGGGCCTTTCCTGGTGTTTATGCTGAGCTGCGTATACAGGTGGCTGTGCACAGCACATGGTGTTACCTGGAAGTCCCATTGCTGGACCGTTGGTTCCCAACAAAGTAGTGTCAGGAGAAAGTGCATTTCAGGAATTATTGTGTAACTGGGGGAGTTCTGCCTTCATCTTGAAACAAGTTCTTGCTTTTCTGGGACTGGATTGGTCAGGGAGCCAGCTGGTCGTTACAATGTAAATTTTGCTTCCTTCGCTGTTTGTCTTGCTCAATACGAGACCTCTCTCTTGCACCTGCTCCTGATGTTTAATATCCACTATGCATGATGCACCCCTGCCACACACACACACACACACACACACACACACACACACACACACACTTACTTATGGAGCTCCAGAACTGTAAGAAGAAAAACCTCTTTTCTGTATGAAGTACTCAGTTCCCAAGCATTTTGTTATAGCAACAGAAAGCCAAATAGAAGACAACATCTAAGGAGGCTGAGTAGCATAAGGGGATACAAAGGCACTCCACAAAGGATCAGAAGGTGTTGGCTCTTAATCTTTTATTTTTAATTAGATTAAATTTATTAGTAGTTAATTTTATTAGTAATTAATAAACGGACCTATTTAAATTAGGTTAATCTAAGTAGATTAAGATATTAATCTAAAAGGTTACATATAGCTAAGTTTAAGGCAAATCCATACATGATCTTGACTGGTTCCGAACACACGAAGCTCATGCTCTCTGACCTATGCTTTATAAGAGACAAAGCTTGCCCACGAGGGGAAGAGTTCTGAAATACAGTCGGACTCTTAGGTATTTTGAAAGCAATTGCAGCCACTGAACTTTCCAGTATAGGCATGCAAGAAACAAGCAACTGAAAAGAGCAATAGAGACCGTGATGGAAAGCTGGGGCGGTCCCTCAGTGGCGAGCACATACCTAGGTTCCATTTCAGCATTGCCAGAAAAATAAAAAAGGAAGCCATTGCTTCGAGCTTGCATCGACTGGGAAGTGGCTCAGTCAGCAAAGAGCTTACAGCCATCCAAGCAGGAGAACTTGAGTGCAGATCCCTAGAGTCCATGCAAAAAGGAGGTACGCCTGTAGCCATAGCTGGGTCAGAGGGGGCTGACACAGAGGCTCCCTGAGCCTCACTGGCTAGAAAGGCTTGGTGAATCGATGTGCTCTAGGTTCAGTGGGAGAGGGGAGAGCCTGTCTCGAAAGTAGAAGAGGAGACAACCTCTGGTCTCTACACACTGGAACGATCGCATACACCCCACCCACTGAAGACGATCATGGAGTAATATTCTCAGCTTGTGATATTCTCAGAAGATTTTATTGTCAGGTTGCACTTTCATAAGGCCATAGAGTTTCTTTTAAATGCTTAGGTAAAGTTAAATTGTAGTAAAAAAAATTACATATCCATTATGGATTCCATAATACTGTTTTATTATTTAATGATTTAATAGTTAAATGAATTAAGAATTTAGTTAATAATTATCCTCCAATTCTCTCCCATGTTGTTCTGGCTGAAGATGCACTGGAGATCCTTTCCGCGCACTTGGGTGAACCGGTCACAGACCACACCGAGCTGCTTGGGTAAGAGCTCTCTGCGGCCACAAGAAGATCCCATTGACACTTAACACACTTCGGTTAACACTCCCCAAGACTGTGCCTGACCCTACACACACTACTGTACAGGAATGTGGGGCTCAGTTTGTGGGTTTACTACTTTAAAGGCAGATTAGCCCTTGCACCTGAACCACAGATCTCTGTCATTCTTTTAACTCAGTGGACTCTCAACCTTCCTAACGCTACGGCTCTTTAGTACGGTTCCTCATGTGGCGGTGTCCCCCAACCATTAAATTATGTTTGTTGCTACTTCATGACTGTAGTTTTGCTGCTGTTATGAATCGTAATGTAAAAAGCCTTAATATGCAGGGTATCTGAGATGTGACCCCTGTGGAAGTGTCGTTCAATACCCAAAGGGATGGAGACCACGGGTCGAGAACTGGTGCTTTAACTGAAGTTGTGAGAGCTTTGGTGTCCAGGAACACAGCACCCTGGTCGGGTCTCACCTTCCTCACCACAGCAGCGTTTGTGACAGCTTTCTTCAAAGCCTCAGTGCAGATTTGACAGGATGTCAGGGAAACACAGTCATCATGTTACACAGCGGGAGGCCCTAAATGAGGCTATTTATAACTCTGGCCTTTTAAATGGCAGTGTTCAGTGCCTACTACATGGCTTTAACCCGGAGTTAATGATCCAAGTGACCCAGTTCTCAGCCCGGATTTATCATTATATTCTAATTCGGAACGAGCCATTAACGCCTCAAAACCGCAAAGCACAAGTGTGGAGCTTCGTGGTGACAAGAGACGTGTATCATAACATACATCCTTTCAAAGCGCACAGTCCAGCTGCCTCTCAGGTGCTTGCCACACAGTGCGACAGCTGCCATCTCTTCTGGGCATGTGCAAAGGCCTCAGGCTGCGTGCGGTCTGCTGTGGCTGCTTAATTCCACTTTGCAAGACTTCAAGGCTCATTCATGGTATGCTGCATGTCAAAATTTCATTTCCTTTTATTGACAAATAGTATGTCAATGTTTGAATCTGCCACAACTTATTTATCTATTTATCAGGTGGCAGATACCCAACACACACACACACACACACACACACACACACACACACACACACACACACACACACACACACACACACCACACACACACACATCCAGATGTGGTAGCCCATGCCTTTACACCTGGCACTTGGGAAGCTAAGGCATTGCGAACCTGAGAACAGCTTAGTATACAAAGCAAGACCCTGACTCAAAGAAAACCAAAAATACAAAAACAAAACCAGTGTGTCATTTATAATCATGGAAACACCGTTTTCTGTTTCTTCTGTTCAATTATGTTTAAATATATTACTTTTGTGTGTGTGTGTGTGTGTGTGTGTGTGTGTGTGTGTGTGTGTGTGTGTGACTCACACAATGCTCACGGAGGTCAGACGAGGGAGTTAGATTGTCCCTGGAGCTAGAGTCACAGGCTGCTGGGAGCTGTCTGCCATAGGTGTCAGGAGTAGAACCTGGATCCTCTGGAGAAGCAGCCCATGCCTAGAGCTGCCGAGCTATCTCTCCAGCTCCTTTTAAACATTTTAACAATTCTCTTTGAAGTATAATTTCTTAGAACTCTGGGTCTGACCCATCACACAGAACATGAATGATAGAGTGTGTAGTGTATTAATCAGGCTTCTCCGGATTTGTGGAGACTTCTCTCTAACATCGGAACATGATTGCATCCTACAGCCCCCTGGTCCAGCCTCTGCAGTTGGATGGTCATGCTTAAAGAACTGTCGAGATCCATTGGCTAAGTCAACACGATGTTTCCTTGGTGATGTTTCCAAAGAGGAGTAGGACTTAAATAGTTAGAAACTTCCAGACTACCTCCCCAAACTGTGTCCACTCTTTGTATCCAAGCCTTCAAGTGCCTGCACAGCTCCATCTATAGCGAGGACATATTGGCATGGACTCTCAGGCTCCCAGAAATGATGACTCCATGTCCATAAAGGACACTGGCCCTCATTCCGAAAACACAATACAGCCAAGTTTTGCACAGATGTGTAGTTTACCTGTCAACAATCATTTCCACAAATGGTGGCATGCCGCTACTTGAAGATGGGCGCTCGCAACGCTTTCTGAAGCAGCAGATGGCCACTGCAGTACAGTAAATAGCATCAATTGCCCTGCGAATGAAATGGCACCCTCAGAGCAGCTGCAGGCAGGTTGGACTGATGTGTGAGATGATGAATTATACATTGCAGGGCAAGGTGTCGAGGCAAGAAAGGGGTGAGCTGGAGGGAAGGCAGTCACACTCAAACTCAGGCAGCAAATGTCCTGGAAACACAAGTGCTATGTTCCGGTTGCTGGCTCAGCTAATGTGACGCCATGCGACACCAAGCTCTCGCATCCGTTTAGTGAACTGTAAATGTGGAGGGTGCAACAACGGTTAGACCGTTGAACTGAAATAATGTCCACGGAGGCACCTGAAGCACATCGGGCATGCTGTGACTGTAAACCATGTCTGGGAGGATTCCATAGAGACCTTCGTTCTGTGAAACAATTGCCAGGGCTGGGGGAGAGTGCACAGTGAATTTAGTACTTGCCACACAAATATGAAGAATTGAATTTGGATGCCAAGTAGCCTCGTAAAAAGCCAGACTTGGTGCATGTCTATAATGTCAGCACTGGGAGGCAGAGACAGAAAGATTCCAGGAGCTTGCTGGATCATCGGCCAACCCTGCCAATAAGTAAGTTCATTTTAGAGAGCGACGGATAGAGTGATAGAGGAATATACCCACTCTGGTGTCCTCATGTGCATGAACAGAACAGCTGAGTGTGTACACACACACACACACACACACACACACACACACACACACACAGAGACAGAGACAGAGACAGACACAGAGAGACAGAGAGAGACAGAGAGATATGGAGAGACAGAGCAACAAGAGAGACAGAGAGACAGACACAGAGAGACAGAGAGAGACAGAGAGAGATGGAGAGACAGACAGACACAGAGAGACAGAGAGAGAGACACACAGAGAGCACTGAGAGGGATGGAGAGACAGAGAGACAGACAGAAAGAGAGAGAGAGAGAGAGAGAGAGAGAGAGAGAGAGAGAGAGAGAGAGAGAGAACAATCACCGCAACTGATTTTAGAGCTTTTGGACCACGCAATCAGTGAAGAGATTCTCGAGTTTTGCTGATTCACTTTAATCGGGCACGGAGCAAGAATAGCACAGGACACACTCAAGTCTTGTCAAGAAGAGATAGGAGGTCAGAGTTAACCCTGCCATGTAAGTTCAGAGGAAAGTGTTTTTGCACGTCTCTTGACCACAAAACTCAGAATTTTAAATGTATCGCAAAACTGGCAGACTTGTAGAAGATGCCGTGGACTATTTATGGGGATTTAGAATAGCGGCTCGAAGAAAGCTTGAAGCATTTGCCCATTGTCCAATCAGCGACTAAAAGTCTTCAAGTCAGAGTGAGTGCCTTCTCTTTCCACTCAGGCTCGGGAATCACCAGTCCGTACTCTTCGTTATGAAGTGCCCTTTTCCTTACTATTACATGTCTCCCAGCCGGAAGAAAAGACAGGCTTTCCGGAACCCAGACGCGAGTGGAGCTGACAGAGCTTCCCCTGCTCCTGCAGTTCTCAAGTTCTGTCATAATTAGCTTCAGGAGTCACCTGAGACAGTCACCTGGGAAGAGGGAGCCTCCAGGAAGGACTGACTTGATCGGATTGCCCTGTGGGCATGTTGCTTTTGGTCAGTGTTTTTAATCACAGCAACAGAAAGCAAACTTGGCCAAGCGCTGTCTTTAATGCTGATTCTGTCATTGCCCACGACTGTTTCAGGGGCTGCGGGTGAAGTCCCACCGGCTTCAAGGCTGTCACTGTGTCTCATTGATGACATCTCTTAGACTGTTTTCTGCTGAAGTGTCTGAGTAAAATGTATGAAGAAAAGGCCATTTAGCCCACAGTTATGGAGGTCCAAAGCACAGTGCCTCTGGCTCTGGTGAGGTTCTCGCAGTGACGTCACAATGACAGAAGTGTGTATGGAAGACTTCTAAAACTTAAAGGTTCAGCCTCCCCCTCCCTCTTTGTAACAACCTATCCTCACGGGCACTCATTCACTCCATGACACCAGTGTTAATCTGTCAGAAAGAAGATGGATGTCTGAGATGGCCTAATTACCTTGTGCTAAGCTCCACCCAGTAAACCAGTGGTCCTCAACCTTCCTAATGTTATAACCCATTATTAATACAGCTCTCATGTTGTGGCCCTCATACACACCATAAAATTAATCACTACCTGTAATTTTGCTACTATTACAAATCACAAATATCTGATAATCAGGATGTGTCATGTGACCCCCCGTGGGGCATCGAGACCCATGGGTTGAGAACCGGTGTGGTAAACCATTCCCTCACCTCCCATGGTGCCTCACAGCTTCCTGCACGTCATCAGGAGACAAAGTACAGCTTAGCCATAGCCCAGTTTCCTTCCCTCCCAGACTCTGCAGGGAAGCACTGACAGTGACCTCTCTTCTTGTCAGCTTAGCTTTTCTTTGGAATGCTACAGCTTGAATATATACCGGACTTCAGCCAAGCACGTTCCCTTCTCTTGTTCCCTTTGGATCTAAGCCTGTATCATAGGATCTCTTGCTGTTGGCAGAGCCCCTATCTTCCAGACGTCACCACCAGCAGAAAGGACAGATGTGGGCTCATGATTGGAAAGAGAAACGTAAGGCTTTTATCTTGTGAGAGGGGTAGCACATTTAAGCAATGGGGGGAAAAGATATTTATCAGAAGGGTCTGTTGAATGGGAAGACCTGTTGGAATTGTGAAGCAATTGTCTAAGATATTTATATCAAGATAGTTGTGGCTACCTCTGGGGGGGACTTCACAGAGGAGCTGTGGAAGAGGCTGTTGATAGCCCTTGGTGACAAAATGTGGGGTAACACTGTATATGATGCCTGGTACCTGCTCCAGTGGCCTCAGGGCTATTGATAGGAGGTAGCACCCAATTGAGTGCTATGACCTGGTTCCACGACTATGTGACTTAATCTTTTAAAAATGGGATCATAATGTATATTGTTGGTATTCTGTCTAAGCTCCACCCCCACAGCTACCTGGGAACAGCCAGGTATGCTCCGCCCCACAGTTGCCTAGCAACAGCCAGTTGTGCCTGACTATATAAGGGGCTGCTTGCCCCCTCCTCTTTCTCTTTGTTATCTTTTCTTCCCTGATCTTCCCTTCTTCTCTGTTCCTTCTCTCCCCCCCCTTCTCTCCACGTGCCCATGGCCTGCCTCCTTTCCTCTCCTCTATTTTTTTTTTTCTTTTTCGGAGCTGGGGACCGAACCCAGGGCCTTGCGGTTGCTAGGCAAGCGCTCTACCACTGAGCTAAATCCCCAACCTCTCTCCTGTATTCTTATTGTCTCATTAAACCTCTCTATGTGGAGCCATGTTGGCATGGTGAGTTCTGTCCGGGCGCAAGCCGAGATTTAAACCCAAACACTGGTCTTAATATATATGAAGTCTTTTGTGCCTGGCTTCCTTCATGTAGTATAATATCTGATTTAATTCCATTGTCCTAATCGAGAAATTCTTAAGAGTTTTGCATTTGAGCTTGTGTTTTGTGAATGAGGTTTGATGGGACGAAGAGGCTTCCCTGTGGGATATGCCAGGGTTGAGGTTCTGAGGCACGTCTGGCAGCCAAGTGCTCTGTGGAGTTGCCCTGTGGCCAGCGCAAGAACTGGAACCTGAGTGGAGGAGACCACGGTGGCAGTGATCCTGACTGCATTCATGATTAGCAGCACCAGGACCAGAGGGTCGACACCGGTGGCTCCTAGGTCTCTCTGCAGCCTAAACAAACATTAACTCTCCGGTAAGAGCAGGAACAAGAACTGCAGCTCACTAGGCAGTAAACTGGCAGGTAATTATTGTGAAAGAAGAGTGTGCACCTGGGCACTACCATGATGCACACCAGGAATCGATTAGGATTGGCAGGGTATGGGTTCCCTAAATCCTGGAATATGGCAAAGCAAATCACGAGAAGCTTCAAAACAAAATTGAAAGCCATCCTATTCAGTGGAAAAAAGCATTATTTTCATGAGAACCGTCTAAGAAACTAATTGTTATCAAGAAAGAAACCATTAAGATGAAATGTTCCCTTTAATTATGGATACAATCATCAAATTCATAATTATGTTGAATCATATAAAAATTATAGAGACAATTTCAAATGGCCCCTCCAAATTAGAGGAGATGTCATAGAAACCCTTGAAATGCCAGCATAGATTTACACTTAAAATCAAATTCAGTTTAGAACAAAATTTTTTTTGAAAAAAACAATTTTTGTTAAATCTTTTTTTTAAAAGAAAAATCATTTTATGACAATCGTCCTATCCACATCTGTTGAACAGTATATTTCAAAATAGCTTGTTGGAAATGAATCCTGATGTTCTCACAGCCTACAAATAATAGTCTCAACTGGGCCAAGATACCTGTTCGTGTTAGGTCTTCTCAACAGGCTAAGAGATCTTAACTAGCTCAAGAAGACATTTAAAGAAAGAAAGAAAAAGTAAAAGCCATATGGGAAAAGAGAAAATGGTGTCCATTTTAGAGTGAAAAATTATACACAAAATCCTTTCAAACACACAGCAGGGTCTGGGCGGTTGGCTCACTGGGTTACATTGCTTTGTTATGTTGATTTCAGACCCGCAGCTCACACATACAGAAGCCAAGCATGGGTCTGTGTGAGTAACCCTTAGCTTCTGCAAAGGTGAGGACAGGATTACTGGGACTTGCTGGCTACCAGCTTGGCAAACACACAAGCCAACGTCCCCCCAAAACAAAAACAAAACCCCAACAAGCTTCAGGTTTGGTGAGAGACCCTGCCACAAAGGAATTAAAACAGTGGTAGAGGACAGACACCCAGAGTCCTGGTTAATTTTTGTTTTGTTTTTGTTTTTGTCAACCTGACACAAGCCAGAGTCATCTGGGAAGAGGATCCGCAGTCAAGAAAACGCCTCCATCTGATTGGTTCTGTGCAAGTCTGTGGGGCATTTTCTTGATTAGTTATTGATATGGGACAGCCCAGCTCATTGTGAGCAGTGCCACCCTTGTGCAAAGGTTCTTGGAATGTGCTAGAAGGAAAGCAGGCTGAGCAAGCCAGTAAGCAGCATCCATCCCTTCATGGCCTCTGCCTCAGTTCCTGCCTCCAGGTTCCGGCCCTGCTTGAGTTCCTGCCCTGACTTTGCCTCCGAGGTAGACCTTAAGTCATAGATGAAAGAAACCCTTTCCTCCCCAAGTTGCTTTTGGTCATGGTCTTTATCAGAGCAAGGAAACGTGAGAGAGCATCCAGTGTTTTCATCTGCCCTCAGCACACATGTGCACCCATTTGCATACACCTATATACACTGGCACATGCACTATACATGCTTTAAAAAATTAGGTCTTCCTCCCTGCACCCAGAGCTGAAAGCCAGTCATGAGGAGTGCTGACACACCTGAGACCAACTCTTCTGCTCTGAGGGACCTGCCTGCAGGCCTTAGGACACACAAACCCAGGAACAGTCTGAGACAGAACCCTTCAGGTTTCTGCCTGCGCCTGGAGCTGAACCGGTCCCACAGCTCTCTGTACCCAAATTCTGTGGGGGAAAAAGCTGGACTCTCAGAAGTGTGGACATTTGTGAGAGCTCAGGGGAGACCTCCCCTTCTGCTCACATTCTAGGCCGAAGAGGAACCTGACTAGTACACAGGAAGCTAGGAGCCATCAGGAGCAGGACCGTTCCGGTTTCTGCCTGCGCCCAGAGCTGAAGGCTAGTCGCCAGAATAACTGACATACCTCAGAGCAGAGGTAAGACCAACTCTTCTGCTCTAAGCCATTTGCCTGGAGGCTTCAGGACACACAAACCCAGGAGCAGCTCTCTGTTCCCAGATCCAGCTGAAAGAAAACAGGTCTACAGGAGTGCTGACACACAGGCCTACAGGAGGGTCAAGACATAGTCAGAGACAAAAAGACAAGCTAACACCAGAGACAACTTGATGGTGAGAGGCAAGCATGGGAAACTAAGCAACAGAAACCAAGACTACATCAGAGCCCAGTTCTCCCACCAGAGCAAATACTGGATATCCAAACATGCCAGAAAAGCAAGATTTGGATTTAAAATAATGTCCATAATGATGATAGAGGACTTTAAGAAGGAAATAAGTAACTCCCTTAAAGAAATACAGGACAATACCGGTAAACAAGTAGAAGCCTAGAGGAAACACAAAAATCCCATAAAGAATTACATGAAAACACAACCAAATAGGTGAAGGAATTGAAGAAAACCATACAAGATTTAAAAATGGAAATAGAAACAATAAGGAAATAACAAGAGGAGACAACCCTGGAGATAGAAAACCTAGGAAAGAAATCAGAAGACATAGACACCAGCATCGCCAACACAAGCCAACAGAATACAAGAAGTTGAAGAGAGAATCTCAGGGGCAGAAGATACCATAGAAAACATTGACACAATCATAGATAATGTAAAACACAAAAAGCATCTAACCCAAAACATCCAGAAAATTCAGGACACAATGAGAAGGTCAAATCTAGGGATAATAGGTATAGAAGAGAGCAAAAGATTCCCAACTTTAGGGCCAGTAAATATCTTCAACAAAATTATAGAAGAAAATTTCCTAAATTAAAGAAAAGAGATGCCGGGGTTGGGATTTGGCTCAGTGATAAAGCACTTGCCTAGCAAGCACAAGGCCCTGGGTTTGGTCCCCAACTCCGAAAAAAAAAAAAAAAAAAGAAAGAAAGAAAGAAAGAAAGAGATGCCCATAATCATACAAGAAGCCTACAGAACTTCAAATCTTCTCAGCATCTCATGGTATTTTCTCCAAAATTGACCATATAATCAGTCACAAAACAGGGCTCAACAGATACAAGAAGATTGAAATAATCCCATGCATCCTATCAGATCACCATGGACTAATGCTAGTCTTCAATAACAACAAAAATGACAAAAAAGCTCACATACACATGTAAGTTGAACAGTGCTCTACTCAACGGTAACTTGGTCAAGGAAGAAATAAAGAAATTAAAGACTTTTAGAATTTAACGACAATGAAAGCACAACATACCCAAACTTTTGGGAAAAAATGAAAGCGGTGCTAAGAGGAAAACTCATAGCTCTGAGTGCCTCCAAAAAGAAACTGGAGAGAGCATACATCAACAGCTTGACAGCACACCTAAAAGCTCTAGAACAACAACAACAACAAGAAAAAAGCAAATACAACCAAGAGGAGTAGAAGTCAGGAAATAATCAAACTCAGGGCTGAAATTAATCAAGTAGAAACAAAAAGGACTATAGAAAGAATCAACAAAACCAGGACTGGTTCTTTGAGAAAATGAACAAGATAAATAAACCCTTAACCAGACTAACCAGAGGGCATAAAGAGTGTATCCAGACAAACAAAATCAGAAATGAAAAGGAAGATGTAACAACAGAATCTGAGGAAATTCAAAAAACTATCAGATTGTACTACAAAAGCCTATATTCAACAAAACTGGAAAATCTGGATGAAATGGACAATTTTTTAAGACAAATATCAGGTACCAAAGTTAAATCAGGACCAGATAAACCATCTAAACAGTCCTATAGCTCCTAAAAATATAGAAGCAGTCATTAAAAGTCTCCTAACCTAAAAAAGCCCAGGACCAGATGGGTTTAGTGCAGAATTCTATCAGACCTTCACAGAAGACCTAATACCAATACTGTCCAAACTATTCCACAAAATAGAAACTGATGAATCAATACCCAATTCCTTCTGTGAAACCATAATTATGCTTATATCTAAACCACACAAAGACCCAACATAGAAAAAGAACTTCAGACCAATTTCCCTTATGAATATCAATGCAAAAATACTCAATAAAATTATGGCAAACCAGATCCAATTACACATCAAAATGATCATCCATCATGATCAAGTAGTCTTCATCTCAGGAATGCAGGGATGGTTCAATATATGGAATCCATTAATGTAATTCACTATGTAAACAAACTCCAAGAAAAAAAAAAACCCATGGTCATCTCATTAGATGCTGAGAAAGCATTTGACAAAATTCACCACCCGTTCATGTTAAAAGTCTTGGAAAGATCAGGAATTTAAGGCCCACACCTAAACATAGTAAAAGTAATATATAGCAAACCAGTAGCCAATATCAAACTAAATGGAGAGAAAATTGAAGCAATCCCACTAATATCAGGGACTAGACAAGGTTGCCCACTTTCTCCCTATTTATTCAATATTGTACTCGATGTCTTAGCCAGAGCAACCAGACAACAAAAGGAGGTCAAAGGGAAACAAATTGGAAAGGAAGAATTCAAAATATCACTATTTGCAGATGATAGTATACTTAAGTGACCCCAAAAGTTCCACCAGAGAATGACTAAGCCTGATAAACAGCTTCAGCAAAGTGGCTGTGTAAAAAGTTAACTCAAACAAATCAGTAGCCTTCCTCTACGCAAAGGATAAACAGACTGAGAAAGAAATTAGGGAAATGACGCCCTTCATAATAGTTACAAATAAAATACCTCAGTGTGACTCTAACCAAGCAAGTGAAAGATCTGTATGACAAGAACTTCAATCTCTGAAGAAAGAAATTGAAGATCTCAGAAGATGGAAAGATCTCCCATGCTCATGGATTGGCAGGATTAATATAGTGAAAATAGCCATTTTGCCAAAAATAATCTACAGATTCAATCCAATCCCCATCAAAATCTAATTCAATTATTCATAGTTAGAGCAATTTGCAAATTCATCTGGAATAACAAAAAACCCAGGATAGCAAAAACTATCCTCAACAATAAAAGAACTTCTGGGGGAATCACCATCCCTGACCTTAAGCTGTTACAGAGCAGTAGTGATAAAAAACAAAACAAAACAAAACAAAAAAAACCAAACCTGCATATTATCGGTTTAGAGACAGGTGGGTAGACCAATGGAATAGAATTAAAGACCCAGAAATGAACCCACATACCTATGGTCATTTGATTTTTGACAAAAGAGCTAAAACCATCCAGTGGGAAAAAAAAGATAACATTTTCAACAAATGATGCTGGTTCTACTGGAGGTCAGCATGTAGAAGAATGCAGATCGATCCATTTTTTTTTTCCTTTTTTCTTTTTTTTCCGGAGCTGGGGACCGAACCCAGGGCCTTGCGCTTGCTAGGCAAGCGCTCTACCACTGAGCTAAATCCCCAACCCCTGATCGATCCATTCTTATTGCCGTGTATAAAGCTTAAGTCCAAGTGGATCAAGAACTTCCACATAAAACCAGATACACTTAAACTAATAGAAGACAAAGTGGGGAAGAGCCTGGAACACATGGGCACTGGGAAAAAATTCCCCAACAAAACACCAATGGCTTATGCTCTAAGGTCAAGAATTGACAAACGGGACCTCACAAAACTGCAAAGCTTCTGTAAGGCAAAGGACACTGTCATTAGGACAAAACAGCAACCAATAGACTGCGAAAAGATCTTTACTAATTCTATACCCAATAGAGGGCTAATATCCAATATATTCAAAAAACTCAAGAAGTTAGACTCCAGAAAATCAAATAACCCTATTAAAAAATGGGTACAGAGCTAAAGAAAGAAGTCTCAGCTGAGGAATATTAAATGACTGAGAAGCACCTAAAGAAATGTTCAACATCCTTAGTCATCAAGGAAATGCAAATCAAAACAACCCTGAGATTTCACCTCACACCAGTGAGAATGGCTAAGATAAAAAACTCAGGTGACAACAGATGCTGGTGAGGATGTGGAGAAAGAGGAACACTCCTCCATTGTTGGTGGGATTGCAAGCTGGTACAACTACTCTGGAAGTCAGTTTGGAGCTTCCTCAGAAAATTGGACATAGTACTATCTAAGGACCCAGCTATACCACTCCTGAGCATATACCCAAAAGATGCTCCAACCTATAGCAAGGACACTTGATTCACTATGTTCATAGCAGCCTTATTTATAATAGCCAGAAGCTGGAAAGAACCCAGATGCCCTTCAACAGAGGAATGGATACAGAAAATGTGGTACATCTACACAATGGAGTACTACTCAGCTATCAAAAACAATGACTTTATGAAATACATAGGCAAATGGATGGAACTGGAGAATATCATCCTGAGTGAGGTAACCCAATCACGAAAAAACCACACATGATGTATACTCAGAGATAAGTGGATATTAGCCCCAAAGCTCAAATTACCCAAGATACAATCCACAGACCACATGAAGTCCAAGAAGGATGACCAAAGTGCGGATGCTTCAGCTCTTCTTAGAAGGGGGAACACAAATATTCATAAGAGGAGATATGGAGACAAAATTTGGAGCAGGGACTGAAGGAATGGCCATTCAGAGCTTGCCCCACCTGAGGATATATATATATGCTAAGCCTAGACAATATTGATGAAGACAAGAAGTGCCTGGATGACAGGACGACAGGAGCCTGATATAGCTGTCTCCTGAGAGGCTCAGCCAGAGCATGACAAATACAGAGGTGAATGCTAGCAGCAAACCATTGAACTGAGAATGGGGTCCCCATTGGAGGAATTAGAGAAGGGATTCAAGGATCTTAATGGGCTTGCAGCCCCATAAGAACAACAATACCAACCAACCAGAGCTCCCAGAGACTAAACCAAAGAGTACACATGGACAGACCCATGCCTCCAGCTGCATATGTAGCAGAGGATGGCCTTGTTGGGCAGCAATGGGAGGAGAGAAGCACTTGATCCTGGCAAGGCTGGACCCCACCCCCCCAGTGTAGAGGAATATCAGGGGGCAGGAAAGGGGGGTGGATGGGGAGGAAGAACACCCTCATAGAAGAAGGGGGATGGCGGATGGGATAAGTAGCTTATGGACGGGAAACTGGGAAAGGGAATGACATTTGAAATGTAAATAAAAACAAATCCAATAAAAATGTTTCAATAAAAAAAAATTAGGTCAATGAGATGGATCAGCAGTTAAGGTACTTATCTGCAAGGCTGCCAACATTGACTAATCCCCAGACTTAAGTGGTAGAAAGAGAGAACCAAAAGTCCTCCAAGGTGTCACATGCACACTGTGACACAAGTGTACACACACACACACAGACACATACACACACACACGCATGCATGCACACGTACATGCACACGCACACACATGCACATACCAAATAAATAACAATAAATAAAACTTTTTAAGCCTACAAAATTTGTCTTAGACTATAAATGAATTTAGAAAGGTTACTGAAAATTAGATCAATACAGAAAAACGATGTAACTTTAATATGTGGGCAATAAACACTTGAAACTTGAGATTAAAATATGTGTGGTGCATGATAGCATTCCAATTCTGAAATGCTTAGGATCTGAGGGGATAAACCTTGAACACACACAGCAACATGTGCCTCAAAGGCCAAGGGGAAGAAACCAGACACAGTGCGCCATGCAGTGTGAGTTCTGTCTGATCCTGGAAAAGGTAAAACCATAGAGGCAGGAATCAGAGTAGGTTTGCGGATGACCGAGGGGCTTGGGTGGGGGTTGTGACTGTTAGTCTTGATTGTCAACAAGAAGGGATTTAGAATCACCTCCGACACACACTGGAGCATGACTGCGCTGACGTTTACAGAAAGGATTTACTGAGGATCCAGACCTACCCCAAAGAAGAGGTATGTTCCTACTGGCACTCTGTACAGAAAGGGGTTTGAGGAGCCGGCAGCACCTGTCACCTGCTTCATAGCTTCTTCCTGAGCAGGTTTGCGCATCCGCGTCACGGAGGGCCCCTGCCTCCAGTGTCCTCAGCTTTCCAGTACAGACTGAGCACCAGCGACTCTCCAGAGAACTCACAGGGCTGCAGTGCTGGATTGGCACTGCTGAAGCATCCAGCTTCTTGGCTTGGCTTCTCTAGTATGCAGATGGCCGTTGTTGGACCGTAGCTGGCTCTATTGTGTAAGTCAATCCAATAAATTCCCCATCATAATACATGTACATTCTATTGGTTCCGTGCCTCCAGAAAGCCCTGCCTAATACAGGAGTCGATTACAAAGGAACACAATGGAATCAAAGACTGGGGTAAAAAATGTATCTTACTTGTTGCTATGTATGAATACTATAGGATACAGTATTTATCAAAATGTGTATTTTCATAAAGTTGAAAACTTCAGCTGAGAAAATCTTATTTCTAAAAAATATTTTTAAGCACAACAAAGTCTTAAGGTATTTAAGAAGAATTTGCAAATCATACATAGAACCATTTTCTCTTTCCCTTCAGGAAGAATTGAGGTTCTTAAGTCACAATGAAGAAAACTATGAAGATCTAAGAACTGTATTTGCTTGGGTTGAAAAATTCTAAAGCATTGAACATCTTAATTATTCTTTATTTTTATTCTTATTTTGTGGTTTTCAGAGTGGAGTTTCTCTGTGTTTTTGGCTGTCCTGAAAACCTCTCTGTAGAATAGGCTGAACTTGAACTCACAGAGATCTGCCTGCTCTGGGGTGCTGGGATTAAAAGCATGCTTCTCCCTCCTTCCCCAACACCCGCAGCTTTTTTTTTTAAATTTTTTTATTTATTTTGTATATGTGTACACTCTAACTGTCCACTCCAGAAGAGGGAATCAGATCTCATTACAGATGGCTGTGAGCTGCCATGTGGTTGCTGGGATTTGAACTCAAGACTTTTGGAAGAGCAGTCAGTTCTCTTAACCATTGAGCCATCTCTCCAGCCTGCAGCTTTATTCTTAAACATTTAGAATTTCGTTCCACTAATGGTGTCCCAAAACTCTCAAATGTCTCAAAGTAAGTACTCTTAGGAGAAAACTGGATTTTTGCGAGTTTGTGCAGACTTTAAAATCAAATGGATATACACACAGGGTTGTGTATAGCAAGATACCCAGGGTTGATTCTAATCCAGTGATCTTATCGGAAAATGTAAAAGATTGAGTTCTGGGCTTTCCTTTAAGACATTACTTTTAACTGTCAGCTCAGGACTTCTATTTGATTCTTATTTTTTTTTCCCTCAAGTTTTCGAGACAGTTTCTCTGTGTAGTCCTGGAACCTATAGACCATACATCTTAGTCATTGTTGTTGTTTTTAAATTTTATTTTATTATTATTATTTTATGTGTATGAGAGTTTTGTCTGCATGTAAGTCTATGTGCCATGTGAATATCAGGTGCCCTCGGAGGCCAGAAAAGGACTTCAGATGCCCTGGGACTGGAGTTATGGATGGTTGTGAGCTGCCATGTGGGGACTGGGAATTGAACCCAGGTCCTCTAGAAGAGCAGCCAGTCTCTGAACTGCTGAACTATCTCTCTAGTCGCAACCTCACCACCTTAAAGTCAGTTCAGTACCTGGGCTTTATGAGATACTTTCTATGTCGGCTAGTCTTATGTTGACTTGTCACAAGCCAGGGGGTTATGTGAAAGGAGGTGTGATGGTTAGTATATGCTGGGTCCAGGGAGCGGCACTGTTAGAAGATGTGGCCCTGTTGGAGTGGGGGTGTCACTGTGGGTGTGGGCTATAAGACCCTCACCCTAGCTGCCTGGAAGCCAGTGTTCTGCTAGCAGCCTTCAGATGAAGACGTAGAACTCTCAGCTCCTCCTGCACCATGCCTGCCTGGATGCCACCATGTTCCCACCTTGATGATAATGGACTGAACCTCTGAACTTGTAAGCCAGCCCCAATGAAATGTTGTCCTTCTAAGAGTTGCCTTGGTCATGGTGTCTGTTCACAGCAGTAAAACCCTAAGACAGGAGGGAACTTCAATTGAGAAAATGTCTCTATAAGATCCAGCTGTAGGGAATTTTATTGATTGATGGGGGAGGGCGAAGCCCATTGTGGGTGGTTTCGTCCCTGGGGTGGTCGTCCTGTGTTCTATAGAAACACAGGTTGAGCAAGTCACTGGGAAGCCAGTAAGCAGCTTCCCCCACCCCACCCCACCCCCAGTCCCCATCCCCCACCCCCACCCCCATCCCCCACCCCCAGTCCCCAACCCCCCCACCCGGCCAGAGTCTCTGCATCAGCTCCTGGGTCACTGTGCTTGTGGAATGAACTTCAAGCCACAGTGCCATCCAGCAGGCCTACGATCACTTTTAAATGTCCTCCACAAACATCCCCAAGATTCTCAGAATCAGAATAAAGACAGACTTTCCGAGTGGGGTCCCCAGGGATCAACCAAAGAGGTGAACTAATGCCAGCTCCAGACTGCCAGAGGTCTTGGAGAACTCTAACCCAGAGGAGCCCCGCCCGAGGCCTCCTGGCTGCTGGCTCTTATTGTGGTGCTAAGGCTGTGTGTGTGTGTGTGTGTGTGTGTGTGTGTGTGTGTGTGTGTGTGTGTGTGTGTGTGTGTGTTGTTGGGGGGGGGGGTGGTGAGTTTCAAGGCTAACACAGCTGAGGGTAGCTTTCGTTTCAGGTTTCAATCACGTTTCTTGAATAAATACTCCTGGGTTTGCTATAAACCTTTAGCTAATTTTCAGAGTTCTAGAGAGAGAGAGGGAAAAATGGTTCTGACCATTTTCTTTTCTTTTTTATTTCTTTTTTCTTATCTTTCTTTTTTTTTTTTTGCCCTTTTTCTCATTGATTTTAGTGAAGAATATTTAGAATTTCTTTGCTATTTTTCTTTCTGTCTGTCTGTCTCTTTTTACAACAAACTTGATACTTTTTTTGTTGTTTTGCCAGAGGTACAAAATTTTGAAGATTAAAGGTTATTGATAGTTTTTAAAAAAATCGATGAGTTAGTCAAGCGAGATGATAGCAAAATGCACATTCAGCAATACCCAGGACAGCGGCTGCCACCCTTGTCACCCTCTTCTAGTTTTCACTTTGTTTTGTGTTGTTTTTAATTGTCAGAATGTAGGGCTGGGGAGTTGGCTCAGCCGTTAATGCACTTACAAAGGACCCAGGGTCAAGTCCCAGTACCCACATGGAGACTCACGGCCATCTGTAACTCCAGTTCCAAGGGATTTGATGCCCTCTTCTGATGTCTGTGGGCACTAGGCATGTATGTGGTACACAGACATACAGACAGACACACAAACAAAATACTCAGACATATAAAAGATCTCTAACATTTTTCTTTAAAAACTTAATGACACTATTTCCCTCTTCTTAGTCCTTGTTCCAACTTCTCCCACATGCCCCTACCACTGCCTCTCAAATTCCTCACCTACTTGTCCTTGTGTTTAACTGCTCCTGTTACACACCACACACACACACACACACACACACACACACACACACACACACACACCCCACACCCTTCTGAGTCTTTTAGTGTTTTTTTGGAAGTCCATGATTTCAGAGCTGCCAGCTTGGTCTTGAATAACTAGCGAGGGGCTCCTCCCTGAGGGAGACTATTAGAACTCCTTAGTTGCCCGTAGGGGTGGGCACACACATTATCTGTTTATTGGTGTGGTGCTTGGTCAGGTCTTGTGTTTTGGTCATTTATCTTGACAACACCACCTGTGGCTTATTCCAAATGGAGAACAGCTGAAGTCTCACAGTGAATTTCTAAAGAGACAGAGGCAGAACCTAAGATTTTTCTTTTTCCGTTTATTGAAGTAGTGACCAAGACAACAAGCAACCAAAGAACACATCCATGAGCCTTTTCCTGCTACGGTGGAGAAGATTCTCATCAGCATTCATCAGCCCTAGAGCTGCTGACACAGGAGAGGACAGAGTGCGTTCGCTCTCATTAATATGCTGAAAATATTTGCTCTCCGACATCTGTCATTCCGCCTAACTACCAACACAAACCGTCAGCACCATCTGGGATGGCAGGGCGGAGGGAGCATGACTGTTTGAAATTCCCTTCCAATTTACTTTTGCAGTTTTCAAAAGCCTTGTTTCTCTTCCATGATAATCACAGGGAAAAAATAATTAACGATTAGCCTCTGAGTGATAAAATTACTACAAATTAAGAAACAGTTATGAATATCAATTACAAATAATTGTGTAACAGGAACACGGGACGTGCAGGCCTAATGAAGCAAAGCTAATTGGAGCGGCTGAGGCGTCATTTTGGTTTATGTTTATTTGTGTGGTCTGGTGGCGATGGGCTTTTCAGATGCTTCGCAACACCTGGAATTGTAGTTCAGAAGCATTCCTGAAAGTCTCCTCGCAAATACGCACGGCCAGTGGTGCATGTCTGCAAGGCTTCAAGGGACACTCAAAAGAACAGAGATACAAAGTGGCAAAGTGTGAAAATGATTGACATGAAGGAGACGTGGAAGGGTGGATTGATGGTGTGGATTGGACTGCTTCTTTCTTTCTTTTACTCTTTGGGTTTTGTTTGTTTGTTTGTTTGTTTTTGTTTTTGTTTTTTGCTTTTTCTTATTGTAGGCCAGTTATGTTCTTAAGGGCGGAGTCATTTCTGTGGCCCAGAAATGTCCTATTTCAAATAGGAATAAGGTTAAGGCTGGGTCTTTCGGGGAGACACCTCATATCCAACTCATAACCCCAAATCTGTGTTCTTTGCCTCTTCAGCCTTCCTAATGCTGCAGTCCCTTAACACAGTCCCTCGTGTGGTCATAATCCCCACCATAGGCTATTTTTGCTGCTACCTCATAACTGCAATTTTGCTACTGTCCTATATCATAATGTAAACACAGATATGCAGGTCATCTGAAGTGCACCCCACAGGCAGAGACTCAATTTTACAGACAAGGAGACAAGACATGGGCAGGGTCTTAGTCTTAATTTAAATGCACAGGAGGTTGCATTAATCTTTTATTAGTAACTCCATCTATTATCCAAGGACTGGGGGTATCTACGGGAGGAGTGGTAAAGAGAGCCACGCAGATATGTAAGATGAGATCGCTGAAGCAGCGCTCTGCGTGCTCGGAAGCCAGCAGCGTGCACCATGCACAATGGATGTCACACTCACATTCGTTGGAGAGAGAATGACTGGCACCAAGCTGTAAACAAACCGGAGTGATGTTTACTGATGCTAGTGTAATAATGAAAAGAAAACACCGTGAATGAAAAAGTAGGTTTTGCTTCATCTGTTCATGTGACAGTGGCTCCTTTCCCTCTAAATTAAAGAGGTAGTGCAGGAATCAGAGTATCCGAGTCCCAGGAACCAGAGGTACAGTTCCTCAAAGGTCCTCCTTCCTTCATTCCTGCCTTCCATCCCTCTGTCCCCACCTTCCTCCTTCTCTCTTGCCTGTCCATTCTCCTTCCTTCCCTCCCTCCTCCTTTCCTTCTTTCTTCCCTCCTTTTCCCTCTCTGCCTCACTTCCTTCCCTCCTCCCCCTCCTTCCTTTTCTTCCTTCCTCCTTCCTCCTTTTTCTCCCTCTTCCCTCCCTCCCTCCCTCCCTCCCTCCCCCCCCTCCCTCCCTCCCTATTCCTTTCTTCTTTCCTAAGCTGCTAAACCAGGCACGGGAGCCAAGATGACCTAAGGTTGGTGCCATAAGCATCTTTACCTCTTCAGCTGGTTCACCCTTAAGTCTGTGACATACATCCTGGTTCTGGTCCCCTACAGGACCCGAAAGTCATTAAATATCCCCAACCCAGTAAGTCATTTCTGTTACCTTGCTCCCCTCTTGAAGTTGAGGGTATTGGACACCAGGCATGCATTATTCTCTGGATTCTCCCTCACGGTGATGGGGAAATGCTGACTCTTTTGCTCCCTTTTTGTTTATTTTGCCCTTTACTCTGCCTCAAGAGGAGCAGTTCCTTAAAATTCTGTATCCAAATGCTTCCCTTTTTACTTCTCTCCCTACTTATTTGAAGTGTAGCATCCACTTTTACAAGGTCAGCCATTGTCACGGGGATAGAATCAGTGATCTCAAAACAAAGAAGAGGTTCTCTGGGGCATTTTCCAATGCCAACCACTTATCCTATTCTCTGGACACTGAGTGCCCTAAAGAACAACTCCATTCTGACACTAATTGTCAGATTTGCTCAGACTTATAAAACTGACCTCAGATCTGACATTTATCAAACAGCTTTAACTCAAGTGTTCTTATCAGGCTCAATCATCTGGTAGAACATTGCTCAAACCCACAGAAAGAAAGATTTTCCTCATATTTCCTAGCTGACGATAAAGGGTAGAGTTCAGATACTGTGAGGTCTGAATTGAACCTCTTCCAGGACCTCATCAATGAGACTCCTGGAGGCAGGGATTGATGCCAAAACAAGAGGAGTTTAATTCCGACATGTTGGGGGTCCTCCCACTTCAAGGGGGTATGACCCTGAGCAGACTCTAACAGAGTTATATACCTTGCAAACTATTGGGACAGAATTCAAACAATTGGGGCAGAATTTGCACAATGGTAACTAGGCAGGGTACTATGTGCATTTGGTGGATCCAAACAACTTTCAGATCAGACTCAGTGTAGATTGGCCCCAGTTCTGACTCTTTTGATAGCCAATAGAAGTGATGTATGGGTGTTGGGTGTAGGGTACAAGGAGTTCCCTCCTATATCAATTTTCTCCTCCCACCTCTCACTAATGTGACAATGCCAGACAGAAGCAACTTAACAGAGAATAGATTTATCTTTATTTTTATTTTTATTTCATTTATTATTTTTGGCCCACAGTTTAGAGGCACATCCTGGTGGAGAAGGCATGGTGGCCCATTGCAACGGCAGAAGTTTACCTCATCGCTTACTCTAATGTGGACTGAGAGCTCAGACCAGGAACAGAGTGGATTAGCAATCACTTTTCAGTCATTGGATAACAACTTCCAGGCCAGGCCCATCAAAGGAATCTTTTCTGCTGGTGCCAGGCCACCTTCTCAGAAGCCACACAACTTTCCTAAACAGTTTCACAAGCTGGAAAGCTAGCGTGCAAACGTATGAGCGTGTGAGACACTTCACATCCAAAATGTCTTTCTAGTACACTTACACCTGCGCATCTACACACCTAGACACTCATCAACTCCGGTTAAGGTTTTGTAGTTTGTGCTTTCCAGGAGCCGCTGGGTTGCACTGATAGTCTGGGTCTCTCTCATTACTTAGTGTTTCCGGTACTGGGCTTCAGCTTTTTCACTCACATAAACTTAGGACTACAGGTCTGTAAAGAATCACAAAACCACTCCTAAGTTCCATGTGCTTTTGTTTTTCTGAGACAGGATTTCAGGACTGACTGTCCTGAAACTCATTCTGTAGATAGACCACCTGCCTCTGCCTCCCAGTACTGTAATTATGGGATTAAAAGTGTACACCACCAATGCCTTTTTGTAATAGCTCTGGACCAACGCATTTGTTATAGCACAGTTCTAGAGACAGCTAGCTGGTCTGTGTTGGAACCTGATGAACCATGACCAAGCTGTGTGAGTCGTGTGCCATTTTTCCGGGTTAATAAAGGCACCCCTGCAGGACTAGGGATAGATATCTCAGTGGTAGAGCACAAGGCCAGGTGGTAGGAATAAAGTAAACTTGTCGCGGTGGTACGGATGGAGACATGGGTCCTGGTGGGGTCCATTGTAGCAGCCTAAGGCATCCCCTTACTTTTAGGGCTGTTGACTCCAGTAAAAACTAGCCCCTTTGGTTTCATGCAGAGAAGAATTTCAAGATGATCCAGTATAAAGCAGAGTGGGGCTTATGAAAAGAGATTTTAGGATATAGGTTTCAAGCGCAAGCATCAAGAGAAAGAGGGAGGTACCTGAGAAGAAAGCGCGACCGCCAGGGAGTACGAATGCGGGTTTGGGAGCTTTGCGGCAGTCACATGTGAGATTCTGAAACCATTATCTTCATCTTGATTTTTTGTTCATTTTGTAGTCTTTCTCTTCAAAGGGTTGCTAAGGAGCCTCAGTGATGTCACAGGCTGGTTCTTGAGAGGGACCTGGAAATATCTGATGAGAAGGGGAGATAGGACAGGCAGTTTAGGGCAGGGACTAGGGAATCCGCAGTTCCACACACACATTACATTCTTGGATCTCTCTCCACCGCTGTCAGAGGGCGCGCTGGCCTATCTTTATCCTGAATCGCCTTATCTTTAGAGAGCACCCTTGCCTGAGATAGCACGTGGTGTAGGGGTGAAACCGCAGTGTGGTGCTCCTTTGAACCAGCTCTCTGGATTTCCACGGTGGAAATGGGTTCTATCTACTCCCCAGTTTGAGACCACCTCTGATGGTTAGAGTTGAAAGGGGGTGATGTTATAGTAACTTCCACTAGTGCTCTCTTGAGGGATGCTACAAGTTATTTGAACCTGTTTCTAGTTAGGGTGTGGCTCAGCCTGAGTGCACACCTTTAAACTCCCTGACTGGAATACAGATATTCCCTTAGTATTTCCCTTTAATCCCAAACAATGAAGGTAAAGTTAGTTTGTAGAGGGAAGCACCCATGTTTGAACGTGATGTCTAATTGAGTGGCAGAAAAAAAAATGACATCAGAGATTTGACAGAATAGGAATGGCCAACTCTCGTGAGAGGAAAGAGAGGCTACTTAGGGGAGAGACAGGACAGGAGAAGAGAGTACAGTACAGGAAAACAGTCGAGTTTGTGGAGACAGTGTAGTAGAGAGGAGGAGTTTACGGGGGGAGTTTTACAGAGACAGGATGAAGAGAGAACACGCTAAAGAAAAGTGAAAACAGAACAAGAATGGGAAGGGGCCAGAAGATTAGGACAGATTGCCAAGGTTAGCATGAGGCCAAGCAGAGCAACTCTGGAGAGGCCAAGAGAGGAGTTTGAGGCAGAACAGCTACGTTCTTTCCAGCTACACTGAATCCACAACAGATCTAGCTGGTTAGAGCTCAGAAAGGACTAGAAAGGGCGAGCTTATTCAGCAGCAAGTCTCAGAGGCTGAAAACATTCTAGGCCTGGATAAGATTGTATGGAGGCTAGACGCGTCCAGGCCTAGGCCTAGGTTAGCAGATAGAGGCAGTACATCTCCAATGTGACGATTACTACAGGAGAATAAAAGTTACTTTATAGAGGGAAATCAAGGAAAAGGTGTTGTTTCTGATTAAATGAATGGAATGTACTTGTGGCCTTGAGTGGAACCTCAACATTACCCCAAGCCACGCAAAACAAGAGTTAATCTTTTCAGATCTGCCAATCACCTGGCCAAAGAGACTGTTCCTCAGAAAGGCATAGTCACCTTTTATTTTTTTTTATTTTTTATTTATTCATTTTTAGATTTATTCATTTATTATAAGTACACTGTAGCTGTCTTCAGATACACCAGAAGAGGGCATTGGATCTCTTTACAGATGGTTGTGAGCCCCCACGTGGTTGCTGGGATTTGAACTCAGGACCTCTGGAAGAGTAGTCGGGTGCTCTTAACCGCTGAACCATCTCTCCAGCTCCTTGTATTTATTAATTTTATGTGTGAATGCTTTATCTGCATATATGTATGTGTGTTGTGTTCATGCTGGGTGCCCACAGAGGTCAGGAGAGGGCATTGGAGCCCTGGAACTGGAGTTAGGAGTAGTTGTGAACTCCCACATGGTTCATGGAATCCGCCCAGGTCCTCTGCAAGAGCAACAAGTTACTCTTTACAGCTGAGATGTCTCTCTAGCCAGGTGGATGTACTTTACATTAAGCTAAAGATAGGGAAGGAATAATTGGTCCTTTAATGGGTAATGTGCTTTTCCTTGCCAGGAAGCCTGTTCTGGTGCAGTCACGAGCTGGGACCAAGCATTGCTGAGGTCTGCTTGCCTTCCTGAGTTACCCCCTCTCCTCCTCTGCTATCTCTTTCGAAACCGATGCAAACCTGGGCACTTTCAGTTTCTATGCTGTCTTTAAAGCTTCCACACCCCTTTCCATGTGGCTGCTTCTCTGCTCTGTGGCTACTTAAAAGCTGTCTGTATACCTTTCTGTCTTCTATTACCCATCTTCCTCCTCTGGGTGGCTACCCAGATCTGCAGCTTACCTGCCCTGTTGTTTCTCTAATAGAATCGCACACGAGCTTCCTTCTGGGTCCCTTGCATATTTTTAAATTTGTTTATAAAACTGAGAACTTTGAGAAAGGACCCTAATTTCCCCATGGAACACATGACACATCCTGTAAGACTTTACTAAATTTCCAGGATTTACAAGGCTAGCGCGCAGGGAAAGTGGGCTGTTAGGATGTCTTCACCATAAACAAAGTTAATGTCTTGTTTACAAGAGTCCCAGAAAATGTCTGGGAAGTAGGCCACATTCAGGTCTTGTGGGATATTCGCCAGGGAAGACTGCTCGGGCATGGGTTTAAGCCAATAGAAAGTTTTTATTAGTCAGCAGGCGACTAACTGGGTGCTCAGGGCTTCAGTGCAGTCGTCAGCCTTTTCTAGGATGAACTTTCAAACACAAAAACCATATTCTAGGTTGGCACACTCCAGTTAACAAGAACAGTTGGCCAGAAGTAGAACTACAGAAGCCAAAATCAAGCTTAGGTTGATCAAGGTTGAGACGTTGCAAGAACTATGGGCTTTGAAGGATTAGGCCTTGGTTTTAGTTTGGCAGGCAGTGCTCTGTGCCGAGTTTTACAGCATGGATGGTTGTACTTCTATCATGGAGTCAGTTGTGCTAAGGCCTCAGGGCCTACTAAGGCCTGGGGTCCTGTTACATTCTTAAGCCTCGTTCATTGCTATTTTGCCTCAAAATATCTACTATTCAAAAAGAGTGTTATCTGTATGTCTGGAACTTTCAGATAATGTTGTTTCCTGTACTGGAATATTTGCTTTCGGCTGCTATGGGCTTCAAGTCCAGGGTGTAGGGGATGGGGAAGTTTCTTCTCTTTCTCACATCCTCACAATCTTCCCTGTCTTCCTGTTCCGCCTCAAAAATAAAATAAAAATAAAACAGCAGCACCTGTGGGGTGAGCAATCTGAGGAAATCCAGGCCCAGGCCCAGTGAAGCAGGGTTGGGGCTTTTTCTTAAGTGGAATTTTTAATATATACGAAGCAGGAGTTAATAGAAAGAAATGTGCTTAGAGAAAGAATAAGGTATACTCATGAGCTGAAGAAATAAAGTTTCATAGTTTCATAGATATGAGAAACAAAGTTGTAAAAAACAAGGTTTTGAGGAATACATCTGACGTCAGGTTGCCTAATGATATGACAAAATTTTAGTAGTCAGAATGACCAGACTATTCTGACCATACATTAGGACAAAACAAAGATAACTGTTCTCGGAAAGACCCCCCTACCCCTCCCTGTTGTAAGTCCCGAGAACAACCACAAGATTTCATAATGACCCCGCCCAGTTCCTCCCCCTTTCTGAAGGGCGTGCCAACTTGGCCCTTTCCCAGTGATTCTCCAAGGCCAGGGTGGGGCTGGATGAGGAAAGTGACTGAGCCAGGAACAGCCCCTCGAGCAGGCCAGCCACTACCTGACCAGATCCTTTGTCCTGTGCACCACCAATGAGAATGGGCCAGCTAACCCTGTTGCTGAAGTCTGCCCTCTGTAATGAATAAACGTTGTGTGCTTTTTGGGTTCGGGGCTGCCTCTCCCTGTGTGGATGAGCACCCCCCGTACGTGGGTCATTAAACCTCTGGGTTGTGCTCCTGAGGTAAGGCCACTTCAGGGTCTTACAACAGAGCATAGGTGTGGGCTTCCCAAGTCACTCAATTACCTACCAATTGAACTCCAAAGAGCTCTCCCTGCCACAAAATCTTCAACTCCATAGAAAGTCATTGAGTAAAACTTAAACAGAGACTGGTCTGATGCGATTGATTTTATTTTAGGGAAGCAGGGACTTAGAGGGGAGAGGGAAGCAGGAAAGGAGAGAGGGAGGAGACAGAAGGGAGAAAAGGGGAGGGAAAGAAGAGGAGAGGGAGGGAGGGAGAGAGAGAGAGAGAGAGAGAGAGAGAGAGAGAGAGATTGATTCAGCTTGGGTAGCTGCACAGTGCACAGTAATGGTTCTTATCTCTGTCTGCATCCATTTATGCTGCTGTGACAGCACACCATAGGCAGAGTAATTTGTTTTGTTTTGTTTTGTTCTGGTGTTTGAGACTGGGTCTCACTTTGTAGTCCTGACTTGTCTGCAGCTCTCTCATGGAAACCAGGCTGGCCTTTATTTCATAGATATCAGACTGGCTAATTTTTTTCCAGACTGGGTCATTCTTCTTTTCCTTTTCTTCTCCTTCTTTTCTTTCTCCTCCTCCTCTTATCCTCCTTCTTTTCTTTCTCCTCCTCCTTTTATCATCCTTTCTTCTTCTTCTTCTTCTTCTTCTTCTTCTTCTTCTTCTTCTTCTTCTTCTTCTTCTTCTTCTTCTTCTTCTTCTTCCTCCTCCTCCTCCTCCTCCTCCTCCTCCTCCTCCTCCTCCTCCTCCTCCTCCTCCTCCTCCTCCTCCTTATATTATTATTTTGTTTGTTTTGCTTTTGTTTTCCGAACAGTGTTTCTCTGTATAACCTTAGATGTCCTGGAACTCCATCTATAGACCAGGCTGGCCTTGAACTCAATAGATCTGTCTGCCTCCTGAGTGCCAGGATTAAAGGTGTGCACCATCTGGCTTGACTAGGCCCTTCTTATTTATCTTATAATTCTGGAAGCTGAACAGTCCAAGAGAGCAAGAGAGGGCAAAAAGACTTAAAACCTGCCTTTATAACAAACTTACTCCAGTAACAAACTATCTACTGTTGCTACTTGTCTTTAGGACTAAGCACCTCCCACTAGACTCTACTTCCCAATATTGTTACTACAAGGACTAAGTTTACAACACATGACCTTTGTAGTACAGGTTCAAAAAAGGGGAAATTACGGAACACTGTTTTCAAAAGGAATGAAGGAAAATGTTTCTATAAATCAGAGATTGATTAGTTACTTCTGGTTAATACACTGAAATGAGTTTTGTTCCTCAGCTTTCTCATTATTAAATGCTGGTTTAAATCCAGACGCTACAAGGCAGAGTTCATGGTGTTCCATTAAAGTCTATGAATTCAAGAGTGATTCGACCTGATCCTCCCTCTGCCCTCCAACCTCAATTTATTACACAGTTCTCTTCGGGACTGGGGTAAATTTAGATGCTTTATTGATGTGATGATGACACAGAGGTGAGCAGTAAATCCAAATCCAAACTGATACAGGAAGATGAGGATGCTCAAATGACTCACCCCACACAGCACACAGCTTGTCTTTCTTTTGCATCTATTTTTGGGTGTATATTGCAATGCAATTACGAGGACTCAAGAGTCTTTCTAAGGATCTGCTTGGATTTGTGCCAGAAGCATCCAATGCTTCATTCAAGGCCTGGTTTCAAAGCGCACCTATTGTAAGGGCTCTGAGGGGAAAAGATGAAGGATTAGTGATTGGAAAAGACTTGTTGACAAGGCTCTAATGGCAGAACCAGAGACCACAGTCCTCTTACAAGTCAGGATAGTTATAGGACATAAAAGGGAAGGCAGAGGGGCTGAAGTCTTGCCATTTGGGGCCTATGGTCAGCAGTTACCAGGGTGGTTGGAAAGGAAGGGGTGGCTTAAAGAAAGGTCATGTGACTGATAAACATCTTTTGTTTATTGGCCGTTACTGGGGCCAATAGGATGGCGAAGCGGTAGCTAGAAAAACAAGTTACTTTAGATCTGGCAACTGTACTGTTTCATCAAAACAGAACAGCTTTAGAAAATGCTGTGGTCATGGCTAGCACTCCTACCTTGTGACTTTACTAGAGAAGTGGAGAAAGGAGAGCGCAGTTGCCATTCCAAAGACTTTATGCTAAGCAGAGGTGGGATCTGTGCTGATTTGACTGAGAATGCTCCCTACAGGCCGACAGAGCTGAATGCTTGGTCACCTGTTAGTGGAACTGTTTCAGAAGGATTAGGAGGCATGGCCTTGGAGTAGGTGTGACCTTGTTGGGAGATTGGGTTTCACTAGGGGTGGGCTTTGAGGTTTCAAAAGCCCATGGCGGGCCCAGTGCTTTGCTATCTGTCCGCTGCCACAGATCAGGATGAAAAGCTCTCAGTTACTGCCCTAGAGCCATGCCTGTCTGCTTCCCACCATGATCATCAAGGTCTAACTCTCTAAAATGATAAGCAAACCCCCAGTTAAATGCTTTATTTATAAAAGTTGTCTCGACCACAGTGTCTCTTTACAGCAATTAAACACGAAGACACCATCCTCATCAGAGGAGTTTTGAGGCAGTCTTTGGTATCAACAATTCTGGAACAGGAGGTTGTTGTTGATGTGTCTTTTCATGGTATCCTAGGTAAAGGAGTTCAGCCTCTGGAACACAAACCTGGTTTTTAGAACTGCAGGTAGAAAGCATCTAATACGAATCAGCATCTAAGAAAGCAGGTTCAGTAATGAAAGTCAATAATCAGCCACATGGTGTATTAGCAGCAACATGGAAGTAGGTATGGGCCGGGCTTCAGAGAAAAAGTACAAAAGCCTAAGGTGTCAGGGAGAGCATGCCCAGGTTTTGGTCAGTATCCAAAAGAAAGAGATGAAAGAAAAGGGAATGTCATGCTTTCCCAAGTAACTCAAAAAGGTTGGCAGCCTACCAAGTTACATGGTAGATGGATTTGTAAGGGTCATAAGACCAGGCCCACACCAATCCCAGGTTTCAGTGAAAGAGAGCATTCTGATTGGCTAGCCTGAGTCACATACTTACTTGCACCAGGACAAAAGAACCCACAAGACTGACATTGGTATTTTGTCTGTGTGTATGTCTGTGTGAGAGTGTTGAGCATGTCAGAGCCTCTGGAACTAGAGTTACAGACAGTTGTGAGCTGCCCTGTGAGTGCCGGGAATTGAACCCAGGTCCTCTGGAAGAGCAGCCAGGGCTCTTTCCCACTGAGCCATCTCTCCAGCCCAGTGGATAGCCTCCTTAGAGCTACCAGAGAACAAAAGTCTCCCAATGGCAAGAAGGTAGGACAGATCATATATGTGCCAGATAAGCCTAGTCCCTCCACACCACCTCAGCTCAATCCGGGTCCAGATGTAACAGAAAAGTAAAACTTGTAGTTAACAGTTCCCCTGACCATAAATTCTATTCCAAGTTTTTCAGGTTTTTCAGGTTTTTCACTGGAAAGACTCAGTGCCAGGGTTCCCTGCTTATGGATAAAGGATAAAACTTATAGGTGACATTAATTTAGTCTCCTTGTCTGAAAATTTTTATCAATAATCTCTTTCCAAAGAAATAATAGTTATTCACTTGTGTATGACTTTCACAAGCACCGTATAAGAAAATGAATGCACAACTCTGGGAGGGACTCATATGTTGTTGTCTCTTTAAAGGGGTTGGAAATGAGGTTGGGGCCGTAGCTCAGTGACAGTTCATGCTTATGTGCATGAAACCTGGGTTCCATTCTCAGCCCCTCACCCCCAAATTGGGAAACCAAGGAACTGAACAAGTGAGTTGTCCAAAGTCACATGACCAACTAGTGAGTGAACCAGTGTCAGAATCCTGATCCCAGCTAGGAGAATGTAGTATTTATATTTTTAATAAGTCCTGGGATGGGGTTCCTTCCCACCTTCGACTATTGAAGCTCCCAGATGAAAGACACACATGCACCTTCTATTTCTTTTCTTTTTTTTTTTGGAGCTGGGGACCGAACCCAGGGCCTTGCGCTTCCTAGGCAAGCGCTCTACCACTGAGCTAAATCCCCAACCCCGCACCTTCTATTTCAATACGCCTTAAGCAGAACAGGAGCTGAGTAGCCTAACGTCCATGCTGTTAGAATCTTCCTCCCACCGATAACTCCAAGTCTCTACTACTAATTTCTATTTTCCATCCTGGCTGCTCTTAACTCCAATTAATCAGCTCTCAGAGGAGCCACAGTTTCTTGGTCCAGAGCCCCAGGTGCTCTCCTTGCTTCTCTACCCCATGTTAGCCCTTGTCTCTGTCCTGCTTACTTCTAAGGCATGGCATCTCTCCTTCCCTCCTCCTGCCCGCACTCCCAAGCCTGGGGACCCTAATTCCCTCCTCTCTCTTCTCCCCAGCTATTGGCTGCTGGCATCTTTATTTGCCAATCAGAATTAACTGGGGGCAGGGTCCCAGAAGCTACTTACAGACCCTCTTGTGCAAATAATTTTGGACAAAATTACCATTAGTATACAAGCAGTTACAGGAGAACGTATTAGCTGCTTTTCTGTTGCTATGATAGAATGCCCTAACACAAAAATGCAACTTAAGGGAGAAAGGGCTTATAGTTCTAAAGTGGGTAACAGTCCATTATAGCAGGGACTTAAATGTGGTGGTTTAAGTAAAAATATCCCCCACAGGTCCGTAGGGAGTGGCACTATTAAGAGGTGTGGCCTTGTTAGAGTAGGTATGGCCTTGTTGGAGAAGGTGTGTCAGTTGCTCTTCCTACTGCCTGCAGACCAAGATGTTGAACTCTTAGCTCCTTCTCCAGCACCATGTCTGCCTGCAGGTCACCATGCCTCCTGCCGAGACAATGTTCGACTAAAACTCTGAAAGTGTGAACCAGGCTCAATGAAATGTTTTCCTTTATACTAGTTGCCACGGTCATTGTGTCTCTTCACAGCAATAGAACATTAACTAAGGCAGAAGGCATGGCACAGTGCATGCATTCACATACAGGAAACAGAGAGCGAGAACAGGAAGTCAAACCAGGCTTTAAAACCTCAACGCCTGTGTCTGGTGACGTACTTCCTCATAGAAGGCTCTACAACCCAAAGATTCCATCACCTCCCAAGCAGCACCATTATCTGGGAGCCAAGTGTTCAAAGCACAAACCTATGGGAAATATTTCATATTCAAACCACAAAAGAGCACACATGTAGGTGTTCACTGGGGATGGGTCCCCAGGTAGAACAAAATCTGCTGGCACTCAAGTTCCTTCTTATCCACCTGGCATGGAATAGGCATAGAATCTATTCATATTTTCCCGTACATATTCAATCATCTTTAGATTATGTGTGATACTTAAGGCAATGTAAATGCTATTTAAGCCATTGTTAAAATGTAAACCTTAGGAGTAAAGAGAAGGAAAAGAACTGTGAGCATGTGCAGTAGAGATGTAGCCACTGATGGCCAATTCACATTTTTGACCTGCGGCTACATTCATAAATACAGAGCCTTTTATATACAGACAGGGCCACTGTTCTCTGACCAAACTTCTCTCAGCCAAATTCTTTGTAACAGAAAATTACTTTCCTGCTACATGCTTCAAAGCAACCTTTTGATTTCACAAACATGTGGTTTTCTTTTTCCTTCTTCCCAGAAGCATTTTGCTTCAGGAGAAAGGTGAAGCTCAGAGAATTCAGAATAAATCTTTGCTCTTTCAAGGAAAAGGAAAGATGGGGAGCCTTGACAGCATCTTCCTCTGTGATGAAAGCAAAGAAACAATACCTACAGTATGGCTTCTTTGTCTTGTGACACTTTGAGGACCAAGGTCTAGTGACAGGTTTTAGCAACAGGAGTAGAATTCATTCCCAGGCAACTTGCTAGGCCTGTCCTTGTCATTGCCTGAGGTAGCAGTGTTGACTTTTAACCCAGCTTGATGGCTTTCCAGGCAGTCACAGCAGAAAAAGAGTAGCCTTCCTTTGCTGGCCTCCGAATTTCAGGTGACAGAGGCCTCCAAGTCTCAGATATCCTCAAGGACAGAGGAAAGGCCCAGCAGGGAGGTGATCACTATGGTTTATTATATGTATCAGCTTGGCTAGGTCCTGGTACAACACCATTCTAGATGTTTCTATAAACATTGGGGGGGGTGTTGGTTGTTGTGTGTAAAAAATATATATATAGTGTGTGAAGACCAGAGTCTGGTGTTAGGTGTCCTCCACCTCATCTTTTGACACAGGGTGTTTCACTGATCCTTGAGCTCACCAATTTGGCTAAACTGACCCACCAGCAAATGCAGGGATCCTCCTGTCCCACCTTCACATTGCTGGTTCCAAGAATACACCCACCATACCTGGCTACTTCTGCGGTCTCTGGAGAGTGAATTCCCATCCTCATGCTTGCTTGGCAAATATTCTAGGGATCTCACCGGCCCCACTGAAGTTATTACTTAGATGGTATAAAAATTTAAACAAATTATATTCTGAATGAAGCAGATTAGCTTCCACAATGTGTATACGTCATCTAGTCTGTTTTGAAGTCCTGCTGAGAGCAGAGACCGAGGTCTAGGGAAGAATGAATTCAGGTAGCAGATGCCTTTGGGCTTAAGTACATCACCTCTTTTCTGAGGCCCCAGCCTACCAGTCTTCCCTGTAGAGGTTCGATCTCTGAGGATCCACAACGAGCTGCGATCTAAATTGTTCCTTAAACATCTGTTTATACACTCAGATTAGTTCTTCTTTCTGGAGAACCCTAACTGATCTGTTAAGGGATGGTGACCTTTGCTTCCTGCAGCATTTGCCTATATTCTCTTCTGACTTTGAGATGACGCATATTTGTCCCTGCCCCGTCCACATGGCTACCCATAATTCACTGCCTCCTGTGCTAGATACCTGACATCAAGCCTGCTGAGTCTTCTCCATTCCAGGGTAGGTGGTTCTACTCGCCACACTGGTCACATTCATATGCATTAACACTCTTCCAGGTCCCTCTGGTCCCCGAGTGGATAGACTCTGCGAGCATCCTTGTAAGGAAGCATCAAGCACAGCTCCCTTGCATGCCGTCTCTAAAGGACCTTAGCATCAGCCCCATTCGGGCTGATTGTCTCCTCCTCAAGAGCTTTGAAGCACATTTCTAGGGGAAATTATCTTCAGCAATAGCAACTTTTTTTTTCCTGAAGAGAAAAAAGCATAATCCTATAAAGGAGTTGCCTTTCTGAGACGTACACACCACTGTGAGTTCTCTCACTCATCAAACGATTTCCTGTGTGCGCATGCAGATTTCCAGCTACACGCTTACTTAGTTTTAATATTTGATGTTCTAATCCTGAGGTGAAATTCACCATCATTTGGAAAAATTGAGCTTTGGACTCTGTATCAGTGTCCCAGGGATGCTCACATTTAATTAAAAACTAATGGAGAAGGCGTTTCTTTAATAATTGATTAGTCTTATCACTTAAGCATGTCTTGACTGTTGCCTTTGGGAATCAGTGACTTTTACCTTTCCTCTTTTGTGTAAAACCCACACACGCCTATTAGCAACTCTTGGTATTTGCACCGCTTTCCTTTTGAGAGAGCAGATCCAGCCTCCTGTGCTACTCGAGAGCTTGCTTTTGAACATGACCCTAGAGACCAGTGGAAACCTGAATGTGCCTCCCATGTGAGAACACCCCAGTCGGCGTTTGTCTTTGAAAGTTTTGTTGATTTGCGTATTTTAAACTACGCATATGTGTGACTGTTGTGGATTATGTGCACGTGAGTGCAGTGCCCATGGAGGCCAGAGGAGGGTGTTGGATGCCTTGGCTGGAATTACAGAGCAGTGAGCACTGCAGTGCTCAACAGTGATGCTGGGAACTGAACTTGGGTTAGTACATCCAAGAGCAGCGTGTACTCACAACAACAATGACAACAACAACAACAACAACGACAAGAAAGGTGCATCAAGTGAAGGAGAATTCTGGGTGTTTATGGAGTGGGATCTGGAATCTTGAGAGCGTCAAAATTTTTGTTTGGAAACCAAGGCAAGAGTTCCAGCACTCGGCACAGGAAGGAGAGAAGTTTGTTCATGGAGTAAAGCCATTTTCCTCAAACACAGTCCCAGGGAAACTCCAATCTCAGTGAGAACAGCAACACCATCGCCATTATCTGGAAAATGGAGGAATAGGAAGGCCACAGCATGCCCTGCCTCCCCAGCATGAAAACTTCTGCCCATCTATATAGCAAAAGGCCAGTTGCTGGGCAAGAAAAGTGTCAAGAACACTGATAGCCAAAAGAAACACAGAGGAACAGGGTCCAATGTCTCGTGAGGAAGTTCCCCTGAATGGCAGAATCCCATAGTTTACTCTTTGACAAACTTACTCTCCACGTAGACAACATACCCAGGAACTCTATTAGTAGAAATTGAAGGGGCAGTTTTGGGGATGACAATGGTAACATGAAACATGTATCAGGTCCATAGGGTGATATAGCAGTTCCAGGAATTTCCTACAGAGATACTGACACAAAGGCAAGGAAGCAACATGGTTTCCAGTGACTAAGAGGAAGAAACAGACCATGTCTGTGTTCCATGAATGTGTTTTTTGCTTACAGAGGCCAGAAGAAGGCACTGTTTCCCCTGGAATTGGAGTTATAGATGGTTGGAAACTACCATGTGGTTGCTAGGAATAGAACCCCAGTACTCTGGTAAACAGCCAGTGCTCTTAACCACTGAATCATCTTTCAGCCTCTGTTGTTGATTTTTAAATAATTATGCACACTGAAAGTGGCAAATATAGTTGAAATATCTGTTATTTTTTCTCTTAAGAAAGCGTGTGTGTGTGTGTGTGTGTGTGTGTGTGTGTGTGTAATGTGGGTGTTGTCTATGTGCATGTGTAAGTATACATGTGTACATATATGTACATGTGCCAGAGGTTGGTATAGGGTCCAGTTTTCTCCACCCTATATTTTGAGACATAGTCTCTCACCAAATCTATAGCTTATCAGTTAGGCTAGATTCGTTGACCAATGAACTCCAGAGTATTCATTCATTCCTGCCCTTGATTCTGCCAGTTGTGGGGTTAAACCATCAAGTCTAGCTTTTTATGTGTGTCTTAGTTAGGGTTTTACTGCTATGAACAGACACCCTGACCAAGGCAACTCTTTTTTTTTTTTTTTTTTAATTATTAACTTGAGTATTTCTTATATACATTTGAGTGTTATTCCTTTCCGGTTTCGGGCAAACATCCCCTCCCCCCCCCTTCCTTATGGGTGTTCCTCCCAACCCTCCCCCATTGCTGCCCTCTCCCCAACAGTCTAGTTCACTGGGGTTCAGTCTTAGCAGGACCCAGGGCTTCCCCTTCCACTGGTGCTCTTACTAGGATATTCATTGCTACCTATGAGGTCAGAGTCCAGGGTCAGTCCATGTATAGTCTTTGGGTAGTGGCTTAGTCCCTGGAAGCTCTGTTTGGTTGGCATTGTTGTTCATATGGGGTCTCGAGCCCCTTCAAGCTCTTCCAGTCCTTTCTCTGATTCCTTCAACGGGGTCCTGTTCTCAGTTCAGTGGTTTGCTGCTGGCATTCGCCTCTGTATTTGCTGTATTCTGGCTGTGTCTCTCAGGAGCAATCTGCATTCACATTTTGATCATCCGTCTTGAGTTTCATTTGTTCTAGGCATCTAGGGTAATTCAAGCATTTGGGCTAATAGCCACTTATCAATGAGTACATACCATGTATGTCTTTCTGTGAGACCAAGGCAACTCTTATAAGGACAACATTTAGTTGGGGCTGGCTTACAGGTTCAGAGGTTCAGTCCATTATCATTAAGGTGGGAACACAGCAGCATCCAGGCAGGCATGGTGCAGAAGGAGCCGAGAGCTCTACATCTTCATCTCAAGGCTGCTAGCAGCATACTCACAGGTAGGAGGAGGGTCTTAAAGACCACACCCACAGTGACACACCTACTCCAACAGGGCCACACCTTCTAATAGTGCCGCTCCCTGGGCTGAGCGTATACAAACCACCACAATGTGGACGCTAGCTTCTGAACACAGGTCCTCATGCTTATGTGGCAAACACTTTATTAACTAATGATCCTCTCCAGTACTCCTTTTAAAAAAGCTTTTAAAATGAGTGATACACTAATTATACAGACAAATGAGTTTTATTATTGCATTATACATACGTGTAAAGTATTTTGATGGCATCACCCTGTCGCCCTCTCTCTTGACCCTCCTACATCTGCTAATGTCCTTCCTCTTTCTAGCCTCTCATCCTCCTGTATGTGTGAACCAGTGAGATTAGTTAGCGTTGCTTACAGAATCATGGGTGAGGGGTTACTTACAGGAGCAGGGATAACTAACCAGCAGCTACACCACGGAAGGAAATGTATCTCCCTTCCCCAGCACCCATTAATGGCCAATAGCTCCCCAGGAAAAACTGTGGCCTTGTGATACCCTCCCCACAACAAGAAACTTGGTTTTTCCACTTGAGAGTAAACTGTGGACAGAATATTTTATTAGCAGGAATTCTTTGGCCTATAATTTCTGTAGACAAGGACATTCTCTTGTATAAGTAAAACACACCACGGTCAGAATCAGAAAGGAACGGAGAGCTCTTACCACCACCTAATCCTCAGGTCTCGCCATTGCTGTAATGTCCATCTAACAAGCAAAGGGCAGGTGCAGGCTCTGTGCTGCCACCTTTGTGGGTCTGTGTACTGTCCTTCGTTACATTAGGTGCAGGGTCACACACTCTGATGTGTGCATCGCCGAGAAGATGAACTACAATTACTTGATAAGTTGGCATATGTCAAGTTTCTCCTCTTCCAGTGATTCCTTTGAAATCAGAAAGGAAACATGGAATGATTAAAGTCGTTCTATTATTATTATTATTATTATTTATCTCTGTTCATTGTTTTGAGACAGGTTCTCACTACGTAGCCCTGGCTGGCTTGAAACTTGCTATGAAGCTGGAGTAGGCTGGCCTCTAACTCACAGAGACCCATCTGCTGCTGCTTCCTGAGTGCTGGGGTCAAAGAAGGACACCTGGCTTACGTACCCCATTTCTTATCGAACATTATTTTATATCAGGGATGTCTTTCCTGCCTTCCTTGCTTTTCTGTCTCTGTTTCTATATCTCTGTCTATCTTAGTTAGGGTTTCCATTGCTTTGAAGAGACGCCATGACCAGGGCAACGCTTATAAAAGACAGCATTTAACTGGGGCTGGCTTACAGGTTCAGAGGTTCAGTCCAGTATCAAGGCAGGCATGACGCAGGGGGAGCTGAGAGTTCCACGTCTTCATCTGAAGGCTGCCAGGAGAAGACTGGCTCCCACATGGTTGGGAGGAGGGTCTCATTGCCCATCCCCACAGTGACACACTTCCTCCAACAGGGCTACACCTCCTAAGAGTGCCACTCCCTAGGACAAGCATATTCTCTGTCTGTCTCTGTCTGTCTGTCTCTGTCTGTCTGTCTGTCTGTCTGTCTGTCTCTCTCTCTCTCTCTCTCTCTCTCTCTCTCTCTCTCTCTCTCTCTCTCTCTCTCTCTCTCCTCTCTGACAGAGCCTTACTATGTAGCCTAGTCTGGCCTCCAATTTCTTATCTTGCTCCAGGTTTCCAAGTGCTTGTTACAGGAATGTGCAACCCATACCTGACTGACTAAAACTTCCTGAAGTAACTATTCTATCCATTACCCAAAATGATCTTTAGCTGCTTCACAATTTCTGTATTTCCTCAAGGGCATTTATATTAGTGTCCAATTTACATCCTTTTCTATTATTGTTGTAACAAACTCTTGTAAACTTAGTTCCTGAAAATAATATATAGTTAATATTTTATACTCTGTAGGATAAAATTAAATCAGTTCACTAGGCTAACAGCAGGTGCTGCTGGCTACATTCCTTCTGAAGGCTCAGAAGGATCCATTCTCTGACCTGCCAAGCTTCTAGAGCAGGGGTTCTCAACTTCCTCAATGCTGTGACCCTTTAATATGGTTTCTTATGTTGTGGTGACCCCCAATTATAAAGTTATCTTCGGGGTTGGGGATTTAGCTCAGTGGTAGAGCGCTTGCCTGGCAAGCACAAGGCCCTGGGTTCGGTCCCAAGCTCCGAAAAAAAAAGAAAAAAAAATAAAGTTATCTTCATTGCTACTGCAATTAATTGCAATGTAAACATCTGGTATGTGACCCCTGATCGACCCCAAAGGGGTTGTGACCCACGTGTTGAGAGCCACTGTTATGGGAGAAGTGCATCTGCATCCCATCTCCATCGCTGAGTGACAAGCATAGGGTTTCCTCGTCTCTCTGGTCTCTGCTGTCACCTTTCCATCTTCTTGCTCTGACTCTGACTCACTGGGTCAGGTGAATAAAGTTTCCACCGAAGCCCTTTAAGTTTAATATATGCAAAGAAAGCCCGCTTTACAAGGCGAGGTAATGTAGTCATAGGTCTTGGGAATTAGCACACTGATATCTTTGTGCGACCATTCTGCTTACACAGACTGATGGAAGAAAAGCTCTATTCTCTTTCCCTCCTCCCTTCTCTTCCCCCTTCCCCCTCCCCCAACATCCATGCCTTTTATTGTCTATTTACTATCATGTATCTTATTTTCTAACATCTATTCATCTATTATATACTGTTTGTTTACCTCTCTCTGTCTCTCTCACATACACCACCCATTTTTCTTCCTATCATTATCTATCTATCTATCTATCTATCTATCTATCTATCTATCTATCTATCTATCTATCTATCTATCATCTATCTATCTATCTTCCTTTTTAAAAAAGATTTACTTATTTATTATATATAAGTACACTGTAGCTGTCTTCAGACACACCAGAGGAGGGCATCAGATCTTATTACAGATGGTTGTGAGCCACCATGTGGTTGCTGGGATTTGAACTCAGGACCTCTGGAAGAGCAGTCAGTGCTCTTAACCTCTGAGCCATCTCTCCAGCCCTTCTATCTATCTTCTAACCGTCATCTAACTATTTGCTAGATCTTCTACCTCTCATCTTTCTTCCTGCCTTTGTCCTCATCTCTATCATCATGTCTCTGTCGAATACTCATTCATGGATTCCCATTTGGTCCCATGGGGTGTTAAAGGACAGGTTCAGTCCTTTTTAATCGAATTTCCCTCATTTCTTGAGACCACCCTTAATTTTTGGCATAGTAAGATATTCCAGACAAGCC